>NW_025334882.1:0-110357 GCF_020171115.1 Neogale vison
GATCCTCATGTGGGATTTTCTGTAAGTCTCACCAGGCACATCTTCTTTCTATGGGTGTAAGGGTCTGCCCCTCCCAGAGGAACTTACTTGTGGACCCTGAATGTAAGGGTGGGGCAGACTGAGTGGAGACATCCAATCAGTATGCCGTATGTATATCCACTGGGAAAATTGGAATTCAATTGGCCACCTGTGTAGGGGCGGGGCTTAACCACCCCCATAAAGGTTACTCTGCCAGGCTGTCAAAGGGGGGGGCTGCTGCAGGAGAGCAGCGGCTGCTGCAGGAGGGATTGAGTCGGCGGAGAGCAGTGAAGTCCGCGGAGAGCGGTGAAGTCCGCGGAGAGCGGTGAAGTCGGCAGAGAGCGGTGAAGCGCTGCAGAGAGCGGTGGAAGTCGGCGGAGAGCAGGGGAGTCAAAGGTGAATAGAAGAGCTGTAACAGCTCTTGTAAGAGCTACAACCGCGTTTGCAGTCTCCAGCCTCCTGCCGGCCCCAAGCCGCCGCCTGCAGCCTCGGCCGCCTGCAGCTTCCAGCTTCCGGCGGTCTAGCCTCCGGCGGCGGCCCAGCAGTCCAGTTGTCAGCGGTCCCTCGACGCCTGCGGTCCTGAGACATCTGCGGTCCAGTTGTCAGCGGTCCCTCGACGCCTGCGGTCCTAAGACATCTGCGGTCTAGTTGTCAGCAGTCCCTCGACGCCTGCGGTCCTGATGCCTACAGACCCTAGATGCCAGCAGTCGGTCCTGACACCTGCAGCCCCTAGATGCCAACGGCCCCTAGACACCAGCAGCCTTGCTGCAAAATGCCTCGCCACCCCGAACCAAAAGTGGCCTTGTCCGCAGTGGTGGCTTCCTCCGGGTGGAAGCCTGGTCAGAGTAGCATCGTGGGGAGCAGAGTCTGTGTCATCTGGGTTGTCCTCCTTGTCATTGTTGCTTCTTCGTCATTGGGAGTGGCCTCATCCAGGAAATGGTCTTGTCCAGAACAGCCTCTTCTTGGGAGCGGCCTTGTCCGGGGAGCAACTTCATTGAGCAGTGGCCTTGTCTTGGGAGTGGCCTCTTCTTGGGAATGGCTCCAATCATGGAGCGGCCTCATCTGCGGAGCAGCAGCGTCATCTAGAGCGGCCTCGTCCAGAGTGGCCTTCTTGGAAGTGACCTTGTTGGGTTCATCGTCACCGCCTTTTCGTAAGAGGTAGCTCTGACCGGTTGTTTGATTCCTGATGCTTGGCGCGAAATAAAGTTTTGCTTGACCTTCGCTTTGTATCAGTCTCGTTCCTTTGATCACGGACCCTAACATGGGGAAGACAGAATGCTGCGTTGTGGCTCCAGAATTCCTCATCAAGAGGGCATGAGGATGAGTACAGTGAGGATGGAATTGTAAACCCAAGCCACGGTTATATTCAGTGCCAGGCGGAAGACAGTTCCAATGTTCAGGGTCTTATTCGAGATTTCCAGGGCATGAGTAAGGGCGGATGTCAGATGTTTGCTCAAACTGGAGTTTGTGTCTATGATGACCAACAAATGGAGGGGTGGCGTCAAGAGGCCCTGTAGGATTTCCCATGCTGAGGCTTGTGGGATTCTCCAAACAGAAAGGTTTTCTTCTACTAGACAGATGGAGTCTGGTTTGTTTGCTCCAGGGTCCCCCATGTAGAAAGTTTGGGTTGCGGATCTCTCCTGCATGGATGCCTAGAAAGCACACCTCCTTTGAGCATTGCAGCTGAGGAACATGACAGGTTCATTCTGGTGGCTCTGGGGCGAAGTACCAAGGCCTTTAGTCCACACTGAATGTCTTGCAGAAAGGCCACAATGATGCTTTGTTACCAGGGAGATATTCGAATGTGCTGGTTGGTAAGGTACTGTACAGGATTCTCCTACCGTGAGGGATTGGCACAGTGGGAAGACCCCGGTTTCCTTCGGCGGACAGGAGATGTTATCTTGTGTGGCCCAGGGCCCAAATACTGGATCATAACTTGGTATTCCAGAACAGGGCCCTGAGGACATATTTCTGAAAACCTAATCGAGGGTTCCAATGTGGTCCTAGGGGCATGTCAGGTTTAATCTTCTGACTCAGGATCATTGACTTGGCTGTCTGCCTGGATGGAGGTGATCAGGTTTTTTCAGACTGTGCATTTCAGTCCAGAATGGTCGCTGATATAGGGGTAGAATCAGGACCTTGTTGCTTTCTCCTAATCTGGAAGGTTTGGGCAACTGTGACAGGCACAGTTTCTTTGGGGATGGCAGGCACAGTCCTGTGGTGTGGCTCCAGATACCCCATCCTGGAAGGCATGAGAGCCATGGTTTTGAGATTGAAGTCTGCATACACAAATTCGGGTTAGGGTTAGTTGAGTGGTTATTGCAGGCCCAATGCATAGATCTGAGGGAAACATGTCAGGAAATGTAAATAGGGCGACTGGAAGGCGGTAGCACAGGGTTTTCTATCTGAATTGTGTGTCCAGTATGGGTTGGGAATGCGGGTGTGATCTCATTGGTCCATGAGAGACTTTTCCTCTCTAAGGATCCTGGTGGCTCTCCATAGATTGGTGTCTTTTTCAGAGAAGGGAAGAGTGCTCTTTTCCGTCTTAGGGGTGCCACAAAACAGGGATTCCTGAGACGGGCTCTGGGTCTGGGCTCCTGCAAAATCCCACCTTATGTTAGGATTTGGGCCTAGGGCGTACCAGGCAAGCAAAGCAGGATCCTGGTAGTGCAACTGAGAGGGCTTGTTTGAAAGCATGCTCAGGCTGAGAGTCACAATGCCTGTTTGTGCCCAGGCTGGCCCTCAGGAGTGTGCATGTTCTTATTGTCCATGCACCTTTCTCCCACTTTGAGAGTTGGACACCCATCCCAACAGCCAGGCTTCCTGCCATGTGAAAGAAGAGTTCTATATTGTTCTTCAGGTACCCTCTTTGGCAGTGTTCCCAGCAAAGGTCTGGGGACAGGTGCCTGAATACCAAGGATGTGTAGAGATGACGGACTTTGTCCATTGTCTTTCTCACATGCTGGTAATGGGACCCACTCTCTGTGTGGCTAACACTATTTCGAGGTTCATGCTCTGTCAGACAAAGCACTAGTGTCCAGGTAACCCTTTAAATTGGGGTTCCCTCGAGGACCGAGCAGATGATCCTCATGTGGGATTTCTGGGTAGATTCACCAGGCACTTCTTCTTTCTATAGGGCAGGCAGAATGCTACTTTGTTGCTCAAGAATTCCTTATCAAGAGGGCTAGGGGACCAGTAGGGTGAGGATGTGTAAACACAAGCTACAGTTCAATTCAGTGCCATGTGGAATCCACTTCTAATGTGCAGCGGCTTATTCGAGATATCCAGCAGCCGAGTAAGGGCGGATGTCAGATGTTTGCTCACACTGGAGTTTGTGTCTATGATGACTGTCAAAATGAGGGGTGACGTCACTATCCCATGGAGGATTTCCCACGCCATGGCCTGTAATATGCTCCAAATTGCAAGGTCCTTCTCCTTGACAGGTGGAGTCCGGTTTGTTTGCTCCAGGGTCCCCTATGTGGAAAGTATGGGTAGCAGAGCTCTCCCACATGGATGCCTGGAAAGCACACGTCCTTTGACCTTTGAAGCTGAAGAACATGACAGGTTCGTTCTGGTGGCGCTGGGGCGAAATTCCAAGGCCTTGAGTTGACATGGAATCTCTTGCAGATGGGTCACAATGCTGGTTTGTTACCAGGAAGATCATAGAATGTGCTGGTGGCTAAGGTGCTGTGCAGGATTCTCCTACCCTGAGGGTTTGCAAAGGTCGAAGATCATGGTTTCCTTCTGGGGACAGGAGATGTTCTGGGGTATGGCTCAGAGAAAACCCATTGCATCATTAGTTGGTATTCCAGAACAGGCTTCTGAGGACAGATGCCTGAACACCTAATCTAGGGTTCTAATGAGGTCTTAGGGGTATGTCAGTTTCAATCTTCTGACTCAGGACCATTGATTTTGTTGCATGCCTAGATGTAGGTAAGCAGGGTGATTCAGACTGTGCATTTGCATCCAGAGCGGCCAACAATATCGGGGAGGGTTCAGGCGCCATGCAGGTTTCTCCTAATTTGGAATGTTTGGGCAACTGTGATGGGCACAGTTTCCTTGGGGATGGCAGGCACAGTACTGTGGTCTGGCTCCAGGGACCCTATCCTGGAGGGCATGTGAGCCATGGTTTTGAGAGTGAAGTCTGTAAACAAAAATTTGGTTTAGGGTTAGTGGTGAGGTGATCAGAGGCCCAATGCATAGACATGGAAGGAAGCTCGTCAGGAATTGTAAATTGGATGACTCGAAGGTGGTAGCACAGGCTTTTGTATCTTGATTGTGTGTCCAGGATGGCCTTTGAATGCAGGTGTGGTCTCTTGGGTCCATGGAAGATTTTTCCTCTCTATGTTTCCTGGCGGCTCCCAATAGATTGATAGCTTTCTCTGGGAAGGGAAGGGTGCTGTTTTCCATCTTATGGGTGCCCCAGAACAGAGATTCAAGGAAGGGCTCTGGGTCTGGGCCCTTGGAAAATCCCACGACGTGTTAGGATTTGGGCCAAGGTGCCTACCAGGCCTGCAATGCCGGATCCTGAAGGTGCAACAGAGAGTGTTTGTTTGAAAGCATGCTCAGGCGTCGGGTCACAATGCCTCTTTGTGCCCAGGGCGGCCCTCATAAGTGGGTGTGGTCTCATTGGACATGCAGCGGCTCCCACTCACAGGGTTGGACACCCTTCCAAACAGCTAGGATTCATGCCATGGGGAAGGAGGAGTTCTCTATTGGGCTTCAGGTTCCCCCATTGGCAGTGATTCCAGCAAAGGTCTGGTGACAGATGCTTGAATACCAAGGATGGGTAGAGGTGATGGTGTAGGGCCATGGCGGGTCCCACATGCTTGATATGGGTCCCACTTTCTGGGTGGCTGAGACTAGGTCGGGGCTCAAGCTCTGTCAGACACAGCACTAGTGGCCAGGGAAGCCTATAAGCTGGGGTTCCCTCAAGGTCTGAGCAGATTGATCCTCATGTGCGGTTTCTTGGCAGACTCACCAGGCACTTCTTCGTTCAAAGGGAAGCCAGAATGCTGCATTGTGACTCTCTAATTCCCTATCAAGAGGCCTTTGTTACAGTAGCATGAGAATGGAATTGTAAACACATTCTATGGTTCAACTCAGTACTAAGCCAAAGGCAGTTCCAATGTGCAGCAGCTTATTCAAGATATCCAGCACCTGAGTAAGGGCAGCTGTCAGAAATTTGCTCACACTGGAGTTTCTGTCTATGATGACTGAGAAATGGAGGGGTGGCATCAAGAGGTCATGGAGGATTTCCCATGCTGAGGCTTGTGAGATGCTCCAAACAGCAAGGTCCTTCTCCTGGACAGGTGGAGTCTATTTTGTTTGCTCCGGTGTCCCCCATGTGGAAAGTATGGGTAGGAGATCTCTCCATATGGATGCCTGGAAAGCACACCTCCATTGAGCATTGCAGCTGAGGGAGATGACAGGTATGTTATGATGGCTCTGGGGCGATGGACCAAGGACTTGAGTTGACATGGAATCTCTTGCAGATGGTCACAATACTATTTTGTTACCAGGGAGTTTTTAGAATGTGTTGGTGGCTAAAGTGACTTGCACGATTCTCCTACCCTTAGGGTTTGGTACAGGACAAAGAGCACGGTGTCCTTCTAGGGAAAGGAGATGTTCTGTTGTGTGGCCCAGGGACAACATGTTGTATCCTAAATTGGTATTCCAGAAAAGACCACTGAGTACAGATGTCTTAAATCTTAATCTAGGGTTCCAGTGCATTCCTACGTGCATGTCAGTTTCAATCTTCTGACTCAGTAACATTGACATGGGTGTCTGTCTGGATGTAGGCGATCAGGTTGTTTCAGACTGTGCATTTTCTTCCAGAGCGGCCGCCAATATTGGGGTGGGCTCAGGGGACTTGCAGATTTCTCATAATCTAGAAGGTTTGGGCAACTGTGACATGCACAGTGTCCTTGGGGATGGCAGCAGTCCTATATTGTGGCTCCAGAGACCCCATCCTGGAGGGCATATGAGCCATGGTTTTTGGAGAGAAATCTGCAAACCCAAATTCGGGTTAAGGTTAGTGGCGTGGAGGTCACGTCAGGATCTGTAATTAGGGTGATGGGAAGGTGGTAGCACTGGCTTTTCTATCCGGATTGTGTGTCCAGGATGGCCTCGGTATGCAGGTGTGGTCTCATGGGTCCATGGGCCACTTTTCCTAAGGATGCTGGTGGCTCCCCATAGTTTTGTGGCTTTTCCGAGGAAGGGAAGAATGTTGTTTTCCATCTTATGGGTGCGCAGAACAGGGATTCCAGAGACCAGTTGTGGATCTAACTCAGAATTCTGCATGCCCCACAGAAAGAATTGTGTGGTGAGACGGCTCTTTGTGGAGCATAACAAATAGCATGAAGGACAAGGGGTGTTAGAAAGGAGAAGGGAGTTGGGGTAAATTGAATGGGGAGGTGAACCACGAGAGACTATGGACTCTGAAAAACAATCTGAGGGGTTTGAAGTGGTGGGGGGGTGGGAGGTTGGGGTACCAGGTGGTGAGTATTATAGAGGGCACGGATTGCATGGAGCACTGGGTGTGGTGAAAAAATAATGAATACTGTTTTTCTAAAAATAAATAAATTGAAAAAAAAATAAATAATGAATGAAAATTGGGAGCTCATAACTAACACCAAGGAAATGGAGTCAGTCATTGGAAGTTATTCTCAACAGTTATATGCCAATATGTTAAGCAACCTAGACGAAATGGATGTATTCCTGGGAAACTATAAACTCCCAAAATTGAACCACGAAGAAATTGGCAACATGAATAGACCAATATCTAGTAAAAAGATTGAAGCAGTGATCAAAAACCTCCCAAAAAACAAGAGCCCAAGACCTGATCGATTCCCTGGGGAATTCTATCAAACTTTCAAAGAAAAAAATATCACCTATTATCCCGAAGCTGTTTAGAAAATTTGAAGCAGAAGGAAGACTTCCAGACTCTTTTTATGTAGCCAGAATTATCCTGATGCCAAAACCAGGCAAAGACCAAGCAAAGAGGAGAATTTCAGACCAATATCACTGATAAATATGGGATCTAAGATTCTGAACAAGATCCTAGCAAATAGGATCCAACAGCACATTAAAAAGATTATCCACCATGATCAGGTCGGATTCATTCCTGGATTACAAGGATGGTTCAACATTGGCAAATCAATCAATGTGATAGAAGAAATCAATAAAAAAGAGAGAAGAACTACATGGTCATCTCAATGGATGCAAAAAAGAATTTGACAAAATCAAGCATCTATTCCAGATTAAAATGCTTCAAAGTATAGAGATAGAGGAAACATTCCTGAACTTCGTAAGATCTTTCTGTGAAAAACAGCAAATATCATCTTCAATGGGAAAAATCTCACAGCCTTCCCCTTGAGAGCAGGAACACGACAAGGATGCACACTCTCACCACTCTCATTCAACATAGTATAGAAGTCCTAGAAACAGCAATCAGACAACAAAGAGAAACAAAATGTATCCAAATTGGCAGTGAATAAGCCAAACTCTCTCTCATCGCAGATGACACGATACTTCATATGCAAAACACAAAAGACTCTACCCCCAAACTACTAGAACTCACACAGCAGTTCAGTACAGAGTACAGAGTCAATGTACAGAAATCAGTGGCTTTCTTATACACTAACAATGAAAATACAGAAAGGGAAATTAGAGAATTGATTCCATTTACTATAGCACCAAGAACCATAAGATACCTGGGAATAAACCTAACCAAAGAGGTAAAGGATCTGTACTCGAGGAACTACAGAACACTCATGAAGGAAATTGAAAAAGACAAAAAGGATGGAAGACCATTCCATGCTCTTGGAGCGGAAGAATAAACATTGTTAAAATGTCTATACTGCCTAGAGAATTCTATACTTTTAATGCCATTCCGATCAAAATTCCACTGGTATTTTTCAAAGAGCTGGAGCAAATAATCCCAAAATTTGTATAGGATTAGAAAAGACCCCGAATTGCTAAGGAAATGTTGAAAAAGAAAAACAAAACTGGGGGCATCACATTACCTGATTTCAAGCTTTACAACAAAACTGTGATCACCAAGACAGCATGGTATTGGCATAAATACAGAAAAATTGACCAGTGGTACAGAGTAGAGAGCCCATTTAGGGACCCTCAAGTCTGTGCTCAAATAATCTTCGACAAAGCAGGAAAAAATATACAGTAGAAAAAAGACATACTCTTTAATAAAAGGTGCTGGGAAAATTGGACAGCTATATGTAGAAGAATGACACTCAACCATTCTCTTACACCATATACAAAGATAAACTCAAAGTGGATAAAAGACCGCGATGTGAGACAGGAATCCATCAGAATCATAGAGGGAAACAGGCAGTAATCTCTTTGATATCAGTCACAGCAACTTCTTTCAAAATATGTCTCCAAAGGCGAAGTGAAAATTAACTTTTTGGACTTCATCAAGATCAAAACTTTCTGCAAAGCAAAGGAAACAGTCAACAAAACAAAGAGGCAATGCAGAAAATGGGAGAAGATATTCACAAATGAAAGTACAGACAAAAAATTGATATCTAGAATCTATAAAAAACTTCCTGAACTCAACACACACAAAAGAGATAATCATGTCAAAAAATGGGCAGAAGACATGAACAGACATTTCTCCAACGAAGACATACAAATCGCTATCAGACACATGAAAAAAATGTTCATCATAGCTAGCCATCAGGGAGATTCGTATTACAACCACATTAAGATACCACCTGACATCAGTTAGAATGGTCAAAATTTGCAAGACAGGAAACAACGTGTGTTGGAGAGTATGTGGAGAAAGGGGAACCCTCTTACACTGTTGCTGGGAATGCAAGGTGGTGCAGCCGCTTTGGAGAACAGTGTGGAGATTCCTTAAGAAATTAAAAATAGAGTTTCCCAATACCCTGCAATAGCACTACTGGATATTTATCCCAAAGATACAGATGCAGTGAACAAAAGGGCCATCTGTACCCCAATGTTTATAGCTGCAATGGCCACAGTCACCAAGGTGGAAATATCCAAGATGCCCTTCAATAGACGAATGGATATGAAGATGTGGTCCTTATACAGTATGGAGTGTTATGCCTCCATCAGAAAGGACGAGTACCCTACTTTGTATCAACATGGACAGGACTGGAAGAGATTATGCTGAGGAAAATAAGTCAAGCAGAGAGAATCAATTAGCATATGGTTTCACTTATTTGTTGAGCATAACAAATAACATGGAGGACATAAGGAAATGGAGAAGAGAAGAAAGTTGAGGGAAATTGGAAGTGAAGATGATCCATGAGAGACAAAGGACTCTGAAAAACAAGGTATAATCAGATCAGACATCATTTGCTTCAAATCCTTATATGAGTGCCAAGAAACTTTTTTTTTCTTTTCCTTAAAGGTTTATTAATTGATTTCTTGATTGATGGATTTGAGAGAGAGGCAAAGAGAGAGTGGGGAGAAGAGGAGGGAGACAGAGTCATCAAGCAGACATTGCCCTATGTGCTCAGACCTATGAGGAGGTCAGTCTCTGGATATTGAGAACACGACCTGAACGAAAAACAACAGCCTTATGCTTAACCCAATGAAACACTGAGTGAACTTATTTGTTTTAGGGCTGTGGACTCTCTTGTCCCACCTCTTGCAATAAGTCACTGAGATCTGGGGGGTCAGTTTGCCCTCCAACACCCACTTCTCCTGATGGCTATAGCACTGACTCAGGTCTCCTCTGATTCACCTCAGGGTAAAAATAGCTCAATCAGAAATAGAAATGAGAACTTTGTGCTATTTACCAACCGGGCCAACACGCTGGAGACAGAAATAGATCACCTGGCACCTGCCTTTCTGAGAAGAGATCTAAACTCTGTCTACATGTTCCTGGATAGATACCGAGCCTTTGCAACCACGAAAGAGGTGCTAGACCTCTTATTTGCAAGGCAAGCACGCTGCCCCTAACGGCCAAGTGTGATTTGGCCAATGCCTGTTTGAGAGACCTTGGCATGTCTCCAAACTTCCCCAAACCTCAATTTGATCCTAACTGAGGCAGAGTTATTATAGGGAATCAGTGGGGACTTGTAGGGAAAGTATACCTGAGTGCCTGCTCCTGTGGAATAGTCTGATAGAGGGCCTGTAATCACACTATTTGAGCATTCTCCTGCTCCACATGACAAAGCCTCTGCCTTATCCCTCACTATAACTATGGTCTAGAGCTGGGCTGTTTTGCCATTGAAAGGGAGATCTGAGACTCCATCTTGAGTCTATGTCTGGGTGAATCTGGAGTAGGGATACCTGGGGGTGAGCAGTGGGCCAGGCCCACTCACATATCTGTGATGGGCTCATTGGGGCCCTTGCATTCATCAAGCCTTCAGGAATCCCCACTCAGTAAAGTCATTTATATAGGAGCTGAATATGATCCCTACAGAGAACAGACATAACCCTAGGGCTGCAGACTTACCAGGGCTCAGATAATGAGAGGTAGTATCCACAGGACATTTCATGTGATGTCCCCTGGACTCCTCTAGATATGGGTGCATTTTCTCCAGCTATAATGAGGTCAGCAGAGATCAGAAGTGGGATGTGTGAGTTAGCTTCAGCTGATAAAGGAGGGCTTTTCCTCTCCACCAGGGTAGTGAGGTACTGTGAATTAGAAGGCCTGCTGGACCTTCATCCACACATCTGTTATTCCTGCTTTAGGGTAAATGTCTGAGAGATTTTCTGGAAAATTAGAAGGTTCTGTGGGGAAATATGGTTGGTGTCTGAGCACTGTGGAAAAGCATAGTGGGATGGAGGACATCTTTAACCCCTAAGAGGGTCATTCTCCATTCCTGCCCCCACCCAGCCCTATCTTTAACCCAGTTCTAGGACTCTGAACTGAGGATTAGGAACCGTCACATACATGTCTGTTAGAACCTGGACACGAGGTGTTCAGAGGGTGCTCAGGAGACCCAGTGAGAGGTCAGGGACCACACAACCCACAACCTGTGGGAGATTAGTGTCAGTGGGAGGAGACCCACTGTTGGCACCTAGTGAATAAAGCAGGACATGAGCACAGGATGCAAAATTTGAGGTATTGGGTGGGTTCTGGGAAGGCCTGGATAGAGACAGTACTTTTGTTCACTCCTTGTTTGGATCTTTACAGAGCAGTGGTGTGTGCAGTGAGTGTAAATGGTGTGTGCAGAGTAAGTGGTGTATGCAGTGAAGCCAGACACCACCCGTCCCTGGCACATGCAGGTGAATTTAAGTAGCATGTGAGCAAGGAGACAGACTGAGGAGTATTTCCAGCTCCCCTCAAAGGGAGAGAAGTGGGGGCGCCTGGGTGGCTCAGTGGGTTAAGCTGCTGCCTTCGGATCCGGTCATGATCTCAGGATCCTGGGATCAAGCCCCGCATCGGGCTCTCTGCTCAGCAGGGAGCCTGCTTCCTCCTCTCTCTCTCTCTGCCTGCCTCTCTGCCTACTTGTGATCTCTCTCTGTCAAATAAATAAATAAAATCTTTTAAAAAAGGGAGAGAAGTGCTCACAACACTGATCAAAGAATCCCACTCATAATGCTGTTTTGCCAGGCTGACATCTGTGACCAGGACTGTCCTGGGCGGGACTGCCAGATAACACGTAGAGAAGGATTTGGACTGGTTTCTGACAGGAGCTGGAAATCCAGGGGCCCATGTTTCCACAGTGGTTCCCTGGGATATTGGTTTGGATGGGTGCCCTATCCTCTGATTTCTCCGCCTACCTTCCTGTCCCCAGGGCCATCTATTCCATCTTGAACACATGGCTGGAACAATATTCTGGGGATATTTTCCAGTCCACAGAATTTCTCAGCCTGAATATGCTGCTGGAATACATGGGGCTCAGTATGCCATGCTCAGACCTGGAGCATTGTGCCCAGCTTCTGCTCTCACAGCTGCAGAAACTTGGGCTCACGAAGCCAGAGCCTGGGGGTGAGAGGGACTGGGGATGACTGATGTTGGCCTGAGGAGGAGGCAGGGTGGGCCACACTGAGTAAACATCCATAGATTATAATTGTTCTGAGAGGAGTGAGTAGTCTCAGATCCCTGTCTCCACGGGCTTCAGTTGGGGAGACTTTCCAAGGATTGGGTCTTGATATGGACCATATTGAGTGGTGGGAAGGTTTTCTTTCATTTATAAGGCAAAAGTGAAGTCAATCATGCTGATGATACTTCTTTCTTTTCTTGGAGCTACAACACCAGCCCCAGAGCAAGATCCTGATCCACCTCAGGAACCTGTCCCAACACCCATTCTGGCACCCGCCACATCTTTGGAGCCTGAGTTGGCCCAACCCGTCCCTGCTGCTATTGCTCATCAGTGAAGAAGAACAGTGACTTCACCTGTGCTGTTGGGGCCAGTGCAGGTGGTAATCAGAGCTCTAATTCATGCCCCTGAGATGGGACCCAGCAGTCCCTTTGCCTAAAGGGGAGGTCCAGCAGGGTTCTGCCTCTGCTCCTGGAGTTCCTGAATGACCTGAACCACCAGCTGCCTCAGCGGAGCAACCAGCCTCATCCCCTGAGCAGCAGTTGGTGCAGGCTACAGCCCCAAACAATGCTATCTCCTCCCCTGTCATTGCCTTCTTTGTAATATTGGTGTTTCATATACACCTGTATAATGACTTAATAGATTTTGGTCATTAAATAAAGTAGAATTTGGGGTGCCTGGGTGGCTCAGTGCATTAAAGCCTCTGCCTTCAGCTCAGATCATGTTCTCAGGGTCCTGGGATCAGGCCCCACATCAGGCTCGCTGCTCAGTGGAGATTCTGTTTTCCTTTCAGTATCTGCCTGCCTCTGCGTACTTGTGATCTCTCTCTGTCAAAATAAATAAATAAAATTTAAAAATAAATAAGTAAATAAAGTAGCATTTGAGTTTACATAAAATTTTACTCAGAGTCTTTTCAATGTTATATTGACATCTCTGACGTCTCATTAGGTATATTTAGAGTTTGGCACAACCATTTACTTCTATAACATTTCCATCACAGAGACACCTTTACTACTAATCTCTCACTGCTCATTACCTCACCCCAGTCCCTGAAACCACTGCTCTTCTATCTCTGGTACATACTTGACTTGGATTTTCGTGTGCCTGGAATCATACAATAAGGCTTTCTCTGTCTGTCTGCACAGCGTAAGAGTGATTTGCCCTTTAAAAAGGGTATACAAATAAAATTTTATTACATGGAGATCTTCCTGAATGAAGAAAGATCACGGGAAGCCCCAAAATGACTATTTTCATTATCTGTGATAGGTTTCCCTTTCATGAGGATGCCTGAAAAGCAGAAACCACAAGAGAAATGTCTGGGTCCATGAGCCAATTTCAATTCTTTCATTTTCCTGGATAGACTATGTTCAAACTATTCTAATGAGCATATTATAAAATACTAAAATCATATCTTAAATATTATCATTTATTGCTAACAATTTAGGTTTTGAAGTAAATAGTTCTTTAGGTTTTATCCAAACTATGTTTATGTAGTAAATAATGATTTAAATATGAAAAGAGAAGGCACGTTCCTTCTTCCAAGAAATAGTCACTCATAACACAGGGTGTCTGTTTTCCCTGCCTTTCCTTGTAAGTGTAATGTGTGTGATTGTGTGCACACGCACACACATGTGTGTGAGAGAGTGGGGCTGGGAAGGTTCCAGGGCCACACTCTTGATACCTGATACCCCCACTGTGGACAGGCACTGTCACTGCTGTCCCCTTGGGCATTCACAGTGACAGCACTCAGCAGCCCCATCTATTGAACAACTAAGTCATTTCCAATTATTTGACTCTCATATTATAAGTGATAAGCATGTCTGTGCCATGAATCTCTGTTTCTCTACATATGATTCCTATAAACACCAATACTGGAAAACACTTTAACCACATTTTTGGAGGCCTGGCTACTAGCTTCTCCATGCTCTCATTATTAAAGAGAAGCATTGCTTTGGAAAGGAGGGATCCTGGATTCTATAGTTGAGAACTGAAATCATGAGGTGGACGAGCCAACAGTGAGACCATCAGGGTATTGGGAATGACCACAGAGCATGGAAGAGCCTGCCCAAATGCCCCGTCATATGTCCTCTCCCACAAGCTTCCTGCCTTGTGTCCTGGAACACACCTCACCCATTTCCTGTCTGGTTACACGCTCAAGCCACTTCATTCCCTTGTGCTTCTTAACTTAGATGCTAACTAGAGCAACAAGACCCTGCTCCAGGCCAGCAGAGGAGTGCAGGCCAGGCCACTCCTCTCAGCTTGCTCCCTGCCATTCCTGGATGAACCCAATACTCTCCAGGTGGAACCTTCGAAAACAGAGCAGGTAAGTGGGTCACAGACAATTGTTCATCCAGATGTAGATTTAGTGGCAACAGGAAGAACCCCTTGAATTTGTGTGAGCAAGACAGGCCTTTACAAAGCACACTGGCGCTCATGGAAGCTGCAGGTTGGACAGAGCCTCAACCAGGGGCTCTGCCACTGGACATAGCTCATCCACACCTTTCAGGACTTTCTAGCTGTGACCCCCTGATACTTCCAACCCCAACCTTGATATCCCTCAAATTAAGCTTGTCTCATAGAGGGGGCTGTGCTTCCTGAGGAGACCCCTTTCTTCCCCCAAAGTCATGTAAGGGGGAGTACACTTGATCTGATAATCTATTAGAGGCCACTGTCATTAATCCTTGTCTTCTCTGACATGACATGGAGATAACCAGGCTCAGAAGATATTCTCAGAGAGAGGACATTCGGGGCTCTCCCTGCAGGAAGAGAAAGAAACACCAGTGAGTGGGACTCAGTGAGAAAGGACAGCTCAGAGAGCTAGGGAAAGGGCTGCCATGGGCTGGGTGCTGCCATATTAGTCAGTGACACAGGTTTTGTGTTGGCTTATAGGGAGTGGCCAGGCTTCCTCTTACCAACAGGTCCATCAAAAACCAAAATGCCATCAATAAAATACTTTCATCCCCAACCATGGAAAGGCAGTGAGACCTAGGCAGCCAAGGAAGCCTAAGATTCCTTGATAACACAGTGGGGGGAAAGCGTTACAGTCATACTGGAATGGAGGACAGCTAATTTCTGTGCTTTGGGGATAAAGAGCCCCATCACAAGGTACACCAATATTTGTTCCAAAAACAGGTGACAGTTTAGGGGGCTCCAGCCTGCCAGTCTCCACACTGAGGATTGTCCATGTCCAGGCCTCAAGCTCCAGGTGACATCCTGTCTCATGGCTGGCCTGAGACAGATGGATGAGCACCAGTGTTGTGGGATCTTATACTGGAGGGGATGAAGTCTTTCTGGAAGGACATCTGAGTCAGGGGAGCCTGGATTGGCAGGCTCAAAGGGCACAGCAAGGCAGAAACCCAGAGCCCATGGCAGCAATGTGCTACCTGTGGGCCAATTTTAGAAGGTAAAGCTATGGATTCTGAGTATCATTTTGGAGCATGTATCACGTCAGTTAAGCCCCATAACAATTCCTTACAGAAGTTAAAAATGCTGGCTCTGTTTGACAAAGAGGGAAACCAAAAGTTTAAGAAACTGCCACATTCTATGCTCCACATTCAGTTACAGGCAGGATTTGAACCCAGGGCATGCCATAGTTGTTGGCCCAGCCTCACAAGATGGTTTCATCCAGATGTTTCAGAAGACTTTTCAACTCTTAGGTTACATGAGCCTTTGTACCAAGGGAGAAACCTCCTCCTTCCCAGAAAAAGGCTGGCTGGTACTGGGAGAGTCCTCAGTGCTAAGTTACAGCATCATCAGGCAACAGACCCAGGACAAGCCCAGGCAGAGGTGGCACAACTGCCCCTTGAAATCAGTGAGGTCTCCAGGGCTAGGGGATGGATGTGGAGCTTTGTGAACCTCTGAGTTCCAGGGGTGAGCCGTGTGCATGGAACACAGAGTTCAATGGCAGATAAACAGCAGTTCAGGCCCCCACTCAGCCTCGTTGTAGCTGGGTGACCCCAAGCAGGGCTCTGGACCTACAGACCCCATCCTTAAATTGAAGAATGTTATGGATACTGCTAAGTGGGATGTAGAAAGAAATGAGTCATACAGTTCCTGCCTGGTGCCTGGGAGCACATGCAGAGTCCAGAGGTAAGGAATATGTGTCAGTGCCCAATTTACCCATGTACCTGCTCTTGCACTTGATGGTTCAGGTGTCATCCTTAAGAAACAGATGCCAAAGCTAAAATCAGGGAAGATTTCTTCTTAGGCATTCTTCTCTGAGGTTTATAGTTTTGGCTCTTGAATTTAGATCTTTGATCGATTTGAAGTTCATTTTCTGTCTTTCTGAAGGGAGGGTCCACGGACCTTCATCCAATCATTTATAATTTTATGTATTGGTAGTTGTAAAACGGATGCAGTTAAATCACTGTAGTACCTTAGGTTGTAACTTGGAGGGAGTTGTCAATAGATCCACAAGAATCTTCAGAATAATATGTATACTCTACTTGAAGAAATTCGCTGAGATTGTGAAGGAAGTCCAAAATGAGGTTATCTTGTATCTTCTGTGGAGGTGGAGCAGTGTCCATGTCCTTGTTAAGAGCACAAACACCCCTTTGATGGCCCAAGAGTCATTTCAGGAGTTCCCTTATCTGTCTGCAAAACAAGCCACAGTCAATTTTGGGCATCTTCAAGAATTCACAGAGAGATTAAAACAGTTCCATAAAATTCAACGTTTTGGTGTGTGTCTTCTAGGAAATCTGTGGAAAACGGCCTTTTCCCCAAATGCACTATTTTGAGAAATAATTTTCTGAGTTGCTGAGTCAGGCCCTGTTTTCCAAGATAGAAAGTAGCAAGAATGGTGGATGCTTCCCAAGATGTACAAGGTGAACGGTGGAATAGCATGGGAAATAACTGGTCCACACCACAGCTCTTTATATCTGGTTGAAGGAAAGCAGTAAAAAAAAAAAAAAACAAGCCATATTTATGGATTCCTTTCCTTACACTAACCATAATACATTTTGGACAATTTGAAAACTAACACTCAGCATATCTGTATCCTCTTTTCCCAGTTAGAAGACACCAACTTATATTCTCAGCATATTTTTTACTTATTAGGAGAAGGTGGTGTCAAATATTGATCCCCTAATGACTCTACAAAAATTCTTGTAGAACTAACAGATGGATTACATGCTAAACACAAGAACATTGATTGTACATACAAAAATGATTTTCATCTCTATACACGAATAACGTGCTATCAAGGATAGAAATAAAGTAAGTAATTTTTAATTGATAATCACTCAAAAAGAATAAAATACACAGGAATTATTTTCAACTGGAGGTGAAAGACCTGTACACTTAAAAGTTAAACAATCAATAAAAGAATTTGAAGAAGACAGAATTAAGTTTGGAGACATCCCCTGCTAATGCATCACTAGAATATATGTAATGCAAAGGTCCACACTATATAAAGCAATCTAAATATTCACTGCAAACCCCATAAAGGTCTACTGGCATTTTTAGAAATAAAACCAATAATGCTACAAAGTGAATAATACCACAGAAGGCCCTGAATATCCAAAGCCATCTGGAGAGAAAAAACACCTGGAGGCATCATGATTTCTGAATCCAAAGTGTATTACAGAGCTGTAGAAATGAAAATAGTATAGTATCTGCCAACAGACAGACAAAGATCAATGGAACAGAGTAGAAAACCCAGGGAAAAAAGCCACACATATGTAGTCAATTTATTTACAACAAAAGCTCCAAGAATGTAAAATAGGGAAGCAGCAGTCTCCACCATAAGTGGCTTTGGAAACACTAGGCAACCTCAAGTAAATCAATGGAACTCAATGTGTCTCCCACCCGATCCACAATAACGAAGTCACAATGTGGCAAGCACTTCAACAAAACAGCTACGCCCATAAGATAACTAGCTGGAAATTGGGCAGAATGTTATTAACACACCTTCCTTTTTATAATAAGCTCCATGACCAAAATTTGAACTCCAGATTCTGAGATCTAGGGTCATATGCTGTGGTGACTGAGCCAGTCAAGAACCTATTAAAACAATGGGACACAGAGTTTTCAGGATAGATCTATTCATTCATCCCCTTAACACAATTTTTTTTGGAAGAATGTTTCTTGAGATCCCTCTTGACACTGACATTTGGATTTGACATTGGAAGCCATGACTACAATGAAAAATAAACAACTGTTCCTGCTTTGAAATAAAAGCCTTCTGTGCAGCAAAGGAAATCTCATCATCAACACATTGAAAACACAACATACTGAAGAGGAGAAAATATTTGCAAACTGCCTAACTGATAATTGTCTCTCATCCACAGTATTGAAGAACAGATACAACTCAATAACAAAAAAACAGATGGCAGTTACAAGATGAGCAGAGTTCAGATTAGATATTTCTCCAAAGAAAACACACAGAAGGCCAACAAATACAAAAAGAGATGTTCACCGCCACTTATCACCAGGGAAATGCAAATCAAAGCCCAAAATGATGTCCCCTGTCATCTGTCAGAAAGACTAGTATCCAGATGACGAACAAAAATTTTGGCTAAAATGTGGAAGAAAGGGAACTCTGGTATATTGGTGGGACGGTGAATGGGCTCTGTTGGTGGACTGTAAATGGGTGCAGCCACTATGGAAAACAGTGTCAAGTTTTCTCAAAAATTCAACATAGGGGCACCTGGCTGATGCAATCAGAAGGGTGAGTGACTCTTGATCTTGGGGTCATGAGGTTGAGCACGACATGGGGGGTAAGGAATACTTAAAAAATGGATATAGTACAAACATATCATCCAACAATTCTCCTCTAATGTATTAAAATAAAGAAAGGTCTTCTCTTTTCTATAAAGAAGGTTTATAGAGGTAACTGGGTGGCTCAGTCATTAAGCCTTTGCCTTTGGCTCAGGTCATGATACCAGGATCAAATTACGGAGCCCCACATTGTGCTCCCTGCTCAGTGGAGAGTCTGCTTCTCCCTCTCCCACTCCTGTGCTTGTGCTCTTTGTGTGTGTGTGTTCTATTTGTCAAATAAATAAATACAATATAAATAAATCGATAAATAAATATATAAATAAATAAATAAAATGAAGGTGTATAGTTTGATGTGCCCCGCTATTTCATTCCAGCACTGAGAGTCTCTGCTCCTTTGAAGTTCACTGTGAAGTGTCCAGGCCATCGAGCTTAGGTTTAAAGTCTCAGATCAACTGCCCTCCAGAGCTCTGCTCAAGTCCTGAGAAGTTAGCTCTCAGTCTATTTCCCTTGTACCCACACCTCTGTGTTCCCCAATCTGTCAAGACCCAGCCCACCACCCACGAGGAACTTGACATATCTTGTGGTTTAGTTGACCCAAGACTTGCTGAGTCAGCACTGTGCCCCATTCTATACCCTGAGCTGCCTCCTACAAACATGGCTGGGCCAGAGGACTTAGTAACTACTTAGCAGAATGCTCTCACAAGCATAGGCCCCCAACCATTTACTTCTTGATCAGGGAGTATCTCCCAGACATTGCAGTCCCACTGCATCCAATGAACCATACAGGTGTTCTGGGCAAATTCCTTCCACACTTGTCCCTCAGGCAGCCAAATCAGATACACATGATCACCAAAATCTTGCTGGCTTAAAGTTTTCTGCTACTCATGCAGATATTTCCTTCCCAGCTCAGCAGTATGTGTGTGTGTGTGTGTGTGTGTGTGTGTATGTATGCATATATGTATATATACATACATATACACATGCATACACATACATGCATATACCTCTATGTGTATGTATAAACCTATGTGCATATACATACATACACATACGTATACATGCATATACATACATATATATGTTTGAATTTTCCTTTTTGATCATATATATGATTATATATATACATATATATGTACATACACATGTATACATATACATATATATATACACCCATATATGGATGTATATATACGATCAAAAAGGAAACTTCAATCCATAATTTGTCTCATTTTGTATTTATATTTATCCAAAATGATAACTTAAGTTTGTTTTCTTCAAAAGGTCTACATAACACAGCAAGAATCTATTTTATTTGGTCACTTTCAGAGAAACCTAAGTGGTGCTTTTCCTTTCCCATTGCTGAGTTTTTCTTCCTCCAACTTGCAACACATAGCCTATTCTTTCTTCCTCTTCAGAAGGAAGCCAGGTGCCCACCTTAATGCTCAATCCCTGAAGAACATCATTTGTTTGTTTGTTTCTTTTTTATTTTTGGTAGGATAGTGTCTTCTGTTAATCACACACAAAACATGGCTGCCCCAGGTGAAGAATACAAATTATGCACAAGGAAACTGCATTTCCACTTTTGTCAACATTATCTGAGGTGAAATGTTAGATCCCAACTGGGGTAATTTGAAGTGAATTTTATTCAACTCTTCCAGAGGACAGTGTGGGATGTGACTACCCTGGGGCCTGACTGCCACAGCAAGGTGCACTGCTCCAGAACTCCAGACTTTGAAGACTGTGGGAAGATTATCTCTGAAACTGCCTGTAATAAAAATAGTTTTGGAGTGAGGAAAGGAGGAACAACGAATCATCAGTGTCAGAAATGCCCATTGGATGCTAAAATACTTGAATGCTGAGCAAGGACTGGGCCTGATGTCTTTCATCTGACATGTGTCCCCCACAGGAGGCTTCAGATCAAGGACAAAAGTCACAGTTGATGCCAAACTCAGAGTAGAAATTTACAGCCCCTTCCAGGCAGTGGAGACGTGAGAGAAAGTGTATGGGGTTTGGAATCAAGTCACCAAATCTTCAGTGCCTAGTTTCTAATATGCTGATTGTGCCTAAGTAGTGCTCAAGTCTCTGTTCCCTCACATAGCACACAAAGACCATGATGGTACCTTTTCTTTTCTCATACTTGATCAAATGCCAAGAGGGAAATCTATACCCTGCTCAGAGGAGAGGTTTATTGTAAGATTATTACTGACTCAGTAACAGAGATTATGAATTATAATTTCTGTTCATTTACCACCCTGTTAACCGGTTTTTCAGTGGTGATGACATGTTTCCCCAGATTTATTGAAGTACCACTTTGTGTAAAAGAAACTCTGGAAGCCCTAGCAGCACCAGGCTTCTCTCAAGATAAGGCTCGGTGTCCAAGTGGATGCTTATTACTCACAATCCTTGTATTGACCTCTGGGCATTACCAGTAGGACTGAACTTTGGAGAAGTACGGTGAACATGAGTTCAAAATTTGCCATACTAGCATTTGTAGGAACTTTCATAGTGATAACCCCAGGCCAATGCTTAAGGGGTTCTTTAGATTAACAGAAACAGAAGGAAAATAAAGAGAAAAATAGATAAATAGAAAGAGAATGAAAGTTTTCCATCTCAGCTATGAAGTGAGCATTACCTGGTAATCAAACCAGGCAAAGATCCCATTAAAAGGAATAATTTCAGACCAATATCCCTGCTGAATATGGACACCAAGATTATCGACAAGATACTAGCTAATAGGATCCAACAGTAGATTAAAAAGATTATCCACATGACCAGGTGGGATTCGTCTCTGGGTTACAAGGATGGTTCTATATTCACAAAGGAATCAATGGGATAGAAAAAAATCAATAAAAGAAGAAAGAACCACGTGGTCCTCTCAAATGATGCAGAAAAAGAATTTGACAAAATACAGCATCCATTCCTGATTAAAATGCTTCAAAGTATAGGGATAGAGGGAACATTCTTCAACTTCATCAATCTATCAATTAAAAGGCCACAGTGAGTATGATTCTCAATGGGGAAAAGTTGACAGCCTTCCCTTTGAAATCAGGAACAAGAGAAGGATGCCCAGTCTCAGCCCTGTTGTTCAACATAGTACTAGAAGTTCTAGAAACAGAAATCAGACAACAAAACGAAATAAAATGTACTGAAATCGGGAAAGGAGAAATGAAACCCTTTTTGCAGAAGACATGATACTTTATATGGAAAGCCCAAAAGGATCTACCCAGTAACTACTAGAACTCATACAGTAATTCAGTAATGTGGCAGGATACAAAATCAATGCACATAAATCAGTTGTTTTCTTATACACTACCCATGAAAATATAGAAAGGGAAATTGGAGAATTAATTTCATTTACTTTAGCAGCAAGAAGCCCACAGTACGTTGGAATAAACCTAACCAAAAGGGTAAAGGATCTGTACTTGAGGAACTAAAGAACAGTCATAAAAGTAATTGGAAAAGACACAAAAGGATGGAAAAGCATCCAATGCTCATGGATCAGAAGAATAAACGTTGTTAAAATGTCTGTACTGCAAAGAGCAATCTATATTTTTAATTCCATCCCAGTCAAAATGCCACCAGCATTTTCAAATTGCTGGAACAAACAATCCTAAAATTTGTATGGAACTGGAAATGACAAAAATTGCTAAGGAAATGTTGAAAAGAAACCTGTGACCATGGGGAACCTGGGTGGCTCAGTGGGTTAAAGCCTCTGCCTTCAGCCCAGCTCATGATCCTGAGATCAAGCCCCACATCTGGCTTTCTGCTCTGTGGGGGACTGCTTCCTCCTCTCTCTCTGTCTCCTCTCTGCCTACTTGTGATCTCTGTCTGTCACATAACAAACTAACTAACTAGCTAACTAAATAAATGAATAAATAAACCGGGATCATCACCTTGCCTGATTTAAAGCTTTATTATAAAGTTGTGATCACCAAGACAGCATGGTACTGGCCCAAAAACAGACACATTGACCAGTGGAACAGAGGAAAGAGTCCAGATATGGTCCCAAATTCTATGGACAAATAATCTTCGACAAAACAGGAAAAAATATCCAGTGGAAAAAAAGACAGTCTCTTCAATAAGCAGTGTTGTGATAATTGGACAGCTATATATAGAAGAATGAAGTTTGACCATCCTCTAACTCCTTACAAAAGGCTAAACTCGAAAGGGATAAAAGAACTCAACATGAGGCAGGAGGCTTTCAAAATCCTAGAGGAGAAGATAGGCAGTAACTTCTTCGACAGCATCCAGAGAAACTTCTTTCAAGACATGTCTCCCAGGGCAAAGAAAACAAAAGTGAAAATGAACTTTTGGGACTTTATCAAGACCAAAAGCTTTTGCACAGCAAAGGAAAGAGTCAACAAAACAAAGAGACAACACACGAATGGGAGAAGACATTCACAAATGATACTACAGAAAAAGGGCAGTTATCCAAGATCTATAAATAGCTCCTTGAACTCAACACCGAAAAAAACAGATACTCTTATCAAAAATTGGCAGAAGGCATTAGCAGACACTTCTCCAAGGAAGACATACAAATGGCTAACAGACACATGAAAAAATGTTCATCATCATTACCATTAGAGAAATTCAAATCAAAACCTCATTGAGATGCCACCTTACACCAGTAAGAATGACCCAAATTAACAGGACAGTAAATAACGTCTGTTGGAGAAGATATGGAGAAAGGGGAACCCTCTTACACTGTTGGTAGGAATGCAAGTCATTGCAGCTGCTTTCAAAAACAGTGTGGAGAATCCTTAAAAAATTACAAATATGCCTAGCCTATGACCCTGCAATTGCACTACTGTGTATTTACCCCAAAGATACATATGTAGTGAACAAAACTGCTATATGTACCCCATTGTTCATAGCAGAAATGCTCACAATCACCAAACTGTGGAATAAACCAAGAAGCCCTTCAACAGACGTTAGATAAATAAGATATGGTCCATATATACAATGAAATATGATTCAGCCATCAAAAAAGATGAATACCTAACTTTTGTACCAACATGGAGAACTGGAGGAGATTATGCTGAGTGAAATAAGTCAAGCAGAAAAAGTCAATCATCATACGGTTTCACATACTTGTGGTGCATAAGAAATTACACTTGGGACATTAGTAGAAGGAAAGGAAAATTGACTTGGGGGAAATTGTAAGACGACACGAAGCAGAGAGACTATGGCTCTGACACACATACTGAGGGTTTTGGAGGGGTGAAGATTGGGGGATAGGTGAGCCTGGTGGTGGATATTAAGGAGGGCATATACTGCATGGAGCACAGGGTGTGGTGCATAAGTAATTGATCTTGTAACTTAGAAAAATTAAATTAAATTTCAAAAATAATTTATTCACTTATAGGAATCAATAAAATATGAAGAGTGAAAAAATACACCTTATTTAAAATTTAATAATGATGCTATTTTATGTATTTATGAGATTTTTTAAATTAAATTTATTTATTTTCAGCATAACAGTATTCATTAATTTTTCCCCACACCCAGTGCTCCATGCAATCTGTGCCCTCTATAATACCCACGACCTGGGATTTTTAAAGCAAAACATCCATGACCTACATTCTCCTATTGATAAAAATTACCTTGTTAATCATCTTTATAAAAACAAACTTCCTAGATTTCTACTCTACCTGAAGGGTTTGAAGTGGTGGGGGGTTGGGAGGTTGGGGGAACCAGGTGGTGGGTATTTGAGAGGGCACGGATTGCATGGAGAACTGAATGTGGTACAAAAACAATAAATACTGTTATGCTGAAAATAAACTTAAAAATGATTAAAAAAATTAAAACAAGTTTTTTAATGCATCACATTGCTCTATGTAAGTTAAGCCTAAGCCAAATAAAGAATATGTAACATATAGTAAAATAAAAATAAAATTAAATTAAATTACTACAGATTTCCATTCTGCAGAAAAGGACTGTATTTACGAGGACAGTAGTAGAATATTTACGAGAAGACTTTCCACTGTAGCTTTTTTTTTAATGCTTCCCCTTTAACACAGAGAATCTAGGAGACAAGTCACCGAGAATCCAGAGTGATGCTAAACTGTTCTCAGATGTTAATCAAAATGAAATCTTGGGGGGAGGAGTCAAGATGGCAGAGAAGTAGCAGGCTGAGACTACTTCAGCTAGCAGGAGATCAGCTAGAGAGCTTATCTAAAGAGTGCAAACACCTGCAAATCCATCGGCAGATCGAAGAGAAGAACAGCAATTCTAGAAACAGAAAAACAACCACTTTCTGAAAGGTAGGACTGGCGGAGAAGTAAATCCAAAGCGACGGGAAGATAGACCCCGGGGGGTAGGGGCCGGCTCCCGGCAAGCGGTGGAGCAACGGAGCACAAAATCGGGACTTTTAAAAGTCTGTGCCACTGAGGGACATCGCTCCAGAGGCTAAACCGGGGTGAAGCCCACGCGGGGTCGGCATGGCCTCGGGTCTCACAGGGTCACAGAAGGATCGGGGGTGTCTGAGTGTTGCAGAGCTTGTGGATATTGGAACGGGAAAGCCGGCTACAGAGACAGAGCCGACAGTAAGCTCGCAGCTCAGTGTTGCCTTGAGCCAGTCACGGGCTCGGTGAGCTCAGAGCACGGCCGGAGGTTGGGCAGACGGGAGTTACTGGGTGCTGTTCGCTGAGGGCGCACTGGGGAGCGGGGCCCCAGGCCATAGGCTCCTCCGAGCCGGAGATCAGGAGGCCGCCATTTGTGTTCCCGTCCTCCAGAACTCTACGGAAAGCGCTCAGGGAACAAAAGCTCCTGAAAGTAAAGCCGAGCGGATCACACAGCCCGGCCCCTGCTAAGGGCATTGCAATTCCGCCTGGGGCAAAGACACTTGAGAATCACTACACCAGGCCCCTCCCCCAGAAGACCAACAAGAAATCCAGGCAAGACCAAGTTCACCTACCAAGGAGTGCAGTTTCAATACCAAGGAGAGCAGCAGAATTCCAGAGGAGGAGAAAACAAACCACGGAACTCATGGCTTTCTCCCTGTGATTTTTTAGTCTTGCAGTTAATTTAATTTTTTTCTTTTTCATTTTTTTCTCTTCTTCTGCTAAAATATTTTTTAAACTTTTACCCTTTTCTTTTTTAACGTTTTAAACTAGTTTATATAATATATATACATATATTTTCTTTTTTATACTTTTTTATTCGTTTTTTTTAATTCCTTTTTTTTCTTTCTTTATTTTTGAACGTCTTAATCCCCAAATCAGAAGAGATCCCAATCTCTTCAATCTCTTTTTTTAATTCTTTTTTTTAATTATTTTATTTATTTGTTTTTCCAATTTATTTATTTTCAGAAAAACAGTATTCATTATTTTTTTCACCACACCCAGTGCTCCATGCAAGCTGTGCCCTCTATAATACCCACCACCTGGTACCCCAACCTCCCACCCCCCCCGCCACTTCAAACCCCTCAGACTGTTTTTCAGAGTCCATAGTCTCTCATGGTTCATCTCCCCTTCCAATTTACCCAAAAGCACATACCCTCCCCAATGTCCATAACCTTCCCCCCTTCTCCCAACCCCCCTCCCCCCAGCAACCCACAGTTTGTTTCGTGAGATTAAGAGTCACTTATGGTTTGTCTCCCTCCCTATCCCATCTTGTTTCATGGATTCTTCTCCTACCCACTTAAGCCCACATGTTGCATCACCACTCCCTCATATCAGGGAGATCATATGATAGTTGTCTTTCTCCGCTTGACTTATTTCGCTAAGCATGATACGCTCTAGTTCCATCCATGTTGTCGCAAATGGCAAGATTTCGTTTCTTTTGATGGCTGCATAGTATTCCATTGTGTATATATACCACATCTTCTTTATCCATTCATCTGTTGATGGACATCTAGGTTCTTTCCATAGTTTGGCTATTGTGGACATTGCTGCTATAAACATTCGGGTGCACGTGCCCCTTTGGATCACTACGTTTGTATCTTTAGGGTAAATTCCCAGTAGTGCAATTGTGGGTCATAGGGCAGTTCTATTTTCAACATTTTGAGGAATCTCCATGCTGTTTTCCAGAGTGGTTGCACCAGCTTGCATTCCCACCAACAGTGTAGGAGGGTTCCCCTTTCTCCGCATCCTCGCCAGCATCTGTCATTTCCTGACTTGTTGATTTTAGCCATTCTGACTGGTGTGAGGTGATATCTCATTGTGGTTTTGATTTGTATTTCCCTGATGCCGAGTGATATGGAGCACTTTTTCATGTGTCTGTTGGCCATCTGGATGTCTTCTTTGCAGAAACGTCTGTTCATGTCCTCTGCCCATTTCTTGATTGGATTATTTGTTCTTTGGGTGTTGAGTTTGTTAAGTTCTTTATAGATTTTGGACACTAGTCCTTTATCTGATATGTCGTTTGCAAATATCTTCTTCCACTCTGTCAGTTGTCTTTTGGTTTTGTTAACTGTTTCCTTTGCTGTGCAAAAGCTTTTGATTTTGATGAAATCCCAAAAGTTCATTTTTGCCCTTGCTTCCCTTGCCTTTGGCGATGTTCCTAGGAAGATGTTGCTGCGGCTGAGGTCGAAGAGGTTGCTTCCTGTGTTCTCCTCAAGGATTTTGATGGATTCCTTTCTCACATTGAGGTCCTTAATCCATTTTGAATCTATTTTTGTGTGTGGTGTAAGGAAATGGTCCAATTTCATTTTTCTGCACGTGGCTGTCCAATTTTCCCAACACCATTTATTGAAGAGGCTGTCTTTTTTCCATTGGACATTCTTTCCTGCTTTGTCAAAGATTAGTTGACCATAGAGTTGAGGGTCTATTTCTGGGCTCTCTATTCTGTTCCATTGGTCTATGTGTCTGTTTTTGTGCCAGTACCATGCTGTCTTGATGATGACAGCTTTGTAATAAATCTTGAAGTCCGGAATTGTGATGCCACCAACTTTGGCTTTGTTTTCAATATCCCTTTGGCTATTCGAGGTCTTTTCTGGTTCCATATAAATTTTAAAATTATTTGTTCCATTTCTTTGAAAAAGATGGATGGTACTTTGATAGGAATTGCATTAAATGTGTAGATTGCTTTAGGTAGCATAGACATTTTCACAATATTTATTCTTCCAATCCAGGAGCATGGAACATTTTTCCATTTCTTTGTGTCTTCCTCAATTTCTTTCATGAGTACTTTATAGTTTTCTGAGTATAGATCCTTAGCCTCTTTGGTTAGGTTTATTCTTAGGTATCTTATGGTTTGGGGTGCAATTGTAAATGGGATTGACTCCTTAATTTCTCTTTCTTCTGTCTTGTTGTTGGTGTAGAGAAGTGCAACTGATTTCTGTGCATTGATCTTATATCCTGACACTTTACTGAATTCCTGTATAAGTTCTAGCAGTTTTGGAGTGGAGTCTTTTGGGTTTTCCACATAGAGTATCATATCATCTGCGAAGAGTGATAATTTGACTTCTTCTTTGCCGATTTGGATGCCTTTAATTTCCTTTTGTTGTCTGATTGCTGAGGCTAGGACTTCTAGTACTATGTTGAATAGCAGTGGTGATAATGGACATCCCTGCCGTGTTCCTGACCTTAGTGGAAAAGCTTTCAGTTTTTCTCCATTGAGAATGATATTTGCAGTGGGTTTTTCATAGATGGCTTTGATGATACTGAGGTATGTGCCCTCTATCCCTACACTTTGAAGGGTTTTGATCAGGAAGGGATGCTGTACTTTGTCAAATGCTTTTTCAGCATCTATTGAGAGTATCATGTGGTTCTTGTTCTTTCTTTTATTGATGTGTTGTAACACATTGACTGATTTGCGGATGTTGAACCAACCTTGCAGCCCTGGAATAAATCCCACTTGGTCGTGGTGAATAATCCTTTTAATGTACTGTTGAATCCTATTGGCTAGTATTTTGGTGAGAATATTTCATCTGTGTTCATCAAGGATATTGATCTATAGCACTCTTTTTTGATGGGATCCTTGTCTGGTTTGGGGATCAAGGTGATGCTGGCCTCATAAAAGAGTTTGGGAGTTTTCCTTCCATTTCTATTTTTTGGAACAGTTTCAGGAGAATAGGAATTAGTTCCTCTTTAAATGTTTGGTAGAATTCCCCCGGGAAGCCATCTGGCCCTGGGCTTTTGTTTGTTTGGAGATTTTTAATGACTGTTTCAATCTCCTTACTGGTTATGGGTCTGTTCAGGCTTTCTATTTCTTCCTGGTTCAATTTTGGTAGTTTATATGTTTCTAGGAATGCATCCATTTCTTCCAGATTGTCAAATTTGTTGGCGAAGACTTGCTCATAGTATGTTCTTATAAAAGTTTGTATTTCTTTGGTGTTAGTTGTGATCTCTCCTCTTTCGTTCAAGATTTTATTTATTTGGGTCCTTTCTCTTTTCTTTTTGATAAGTCTGGCCAAGGTTTTATCAATTTTATTAATTCTTTCAAAGAACCAGCTCCTAGTTTGTTTGATTTGTTCTATTGTTTTTTTGGTTTATATTTCATTGATTTCTGCTCTGATCTTAATGATTTCTCTTCTCCTGCTGGGCTTAGGGTTTCTTTCTTGTTCTTTCTCCAGCTCCTTTAGGTGTAGGGTTAGGTTGTGTACCTGAGACCTTTCTTGTTTCTTGAGAAAAGCTTGTACGGCTATATATATTTCTCTCAGGACTGCCTTTGTTGTGTCCCACAGATTTTGAACCGTTGTATTTTCATTATCATTTGTTTCCCTGATTTTTTCAATTCTTCTTTAATTTGCCGGTTGACCCATTCATTCTTTAGAAGGATGCTGTTTAGTCTCCATGTATTTGTGTTCTTTCCAAACTTCCTCTTGTGGTTGAGTTCTAGCTTCAGAGCATTGTGGTCTGAAAATATGCAGGGAATGATCCCAATCTTTTGATACCCGTTGAGTCCTGATTTAGGACCGAGGATGTGATCTATTCGGGAGAATGTTCCATGGGCACTAGAGAAGAATGTGTATTGTGTTGCTTTGGGATGAAATGTTCTGAATATATATGTGATGTACATCTCATCCAGTGTATCATTTAAGGCCTTTATTTCCCTGTTGATCTTTTGCTTGGATGATCTGTCCATTTCAGTGAGGGGAGTGTTAAAGTCCCCTACTATTATTGTATTATTGTGGATGTGTTTCTTTGATTTTGTTATTAATTGGTTTATATAGTTGGCTGCGCCCACGTTGGGGGCATAGATATTTAAAATTGTTAGATCTTCTTGTTGGACAGACCCTTTGAGTATGATATAGTGTCCTTCCTCATCTCTTATTATAGTCTTTGGCTTAAAATCTAATTGATCTGATATAAGGATTGCCACTCCTGCTTTTTTCTGATGTCCATTAGCATGGTAAATTCTTTTCCACCCCCTCACCTTAAGTCTGGAGGTGTCTTCGGGTTTAAAATGAGTTTCTTGGAGGCAACATATAGATGGGTTTTGTTTTTTTATCCATTTTGATACCCTGCGTCTTTTGATTGGGGCATTTAGCCCATTAACATTCAGGGTAACTATTGAGAGATATGATTTTAGTGCCATTGTATTGCCTGTAAGGTGACTGTTACTGTATATTGTCTCTGTTCCTTTCTAATCTATCACTTGTAGGCTCCCTCTTTGCTTAGAGGACCCCTTTTAGTATTTCCTGTAGCGCTGGTTTGGTGTTTGCAAATTCTTTCAGTTTTTGTTTGTCCTGGAAGCTTTTAATCTCTCCTTCTATTTTCAATGATAGCCTAGCTGGATATAGTATTCTTGGCTGCATGTTTTTTTTGTTTAGTGCTCTGAAAATGTCATGCCAGCTCTTTCTGGCCTGCCAGGTCTCTGTGGATAAGTCAGCTGCCAATCTAATACTTTTACCATTGTATGTTACAGACTTCTTTTCCCGGGCTGCTTTCAGGATTTTCTCTTTGTCACTAAGGCTTGTAAATTTTACTATTAGGTGACGGGGTGTGGGCCTACTCTTATTGATTTTGAGGGGTGTTCTCTGAACCTCCTGAATTTTGATACTCTTTCCCTTTGCCATATTGGGGAAATTCTCCCCAATAATTCTCTCCAGTATACCTTCTGCTCCCCTCTCTCTTTCTTCTTCTTCTGGAATCCCAATTATTCTAATGTTGTTTCATCTTATGGTGTCACTTATCTCTCGAATTCTCCCCTCATGGTCCAGTAGCTGTTTGTCCCTCTTTTGCTCAGGTTCTTTATTCTCTGTCATTTGGTCTTCTATATCGCTAATTCTTTCTTCTTCCTCATTTATCCTAGCAGTGTGAGCCTCCATTTTTGATTGAACTTCATTAATAGCTTTTTTTATTTCAACTTGGTTAGATTTTAGTTCTTTTATTTCTCCAGAGAGGGCTATATATCTCTGGAGAGGGTTTCTCTAATATCTTCCATGCCTTTTTCAAGCCCGGCTATAACCTTGAGAATTGTCGTTTTGAACTCTAGATCTGACATATTACCAATGTCTGTATTGATTAGGTCCCTAGCCTTCAGTACTGCCTCTTGTTCTTTTTTTTGTTGTGAATTTTTCCGTCTTGTCATTTTGTCCAGCTAAGAGTATATGAAGGAGCAAGTAAAATACTAAAAGGGTGGCAACAATCCCAGGAGAATATGCTTTAACCAAATCAGAAGAGATCCCAAATCGTGAGGGGGGATTTTTCCCCCCTCACGATTGGGTGAGGGATCTCCTCTGATTGGGATATCCTTAGATTGGGATCTCCCAATCTCTTCTGATTGGTATCTCGAAATCTCTTCTGATTGGGATCTCTTCTGATTTGGGGATAAAAAGAGGATCAAAAAGAAAGAAAGAAAAAAAGAATTTAAAAAAAGAGATTGAATTAAAAATTCAATCAAGAATTTAAAAAAGAATTAAGAAAAAAAAAGATTGAAGAGATTAGTATCTCTTCTGATTTGGGGATAAAAAAAGGTTCAAAAAGAAAGAAAGAAAAAAAAGAATTAAAAAAAAGAAAATGAATAAACAAAAGTATAAAAAAGAAAAATATATATATTAGATAATCTAGTTAAAAAACGTTAAAAGAGAAAAGGGTAAAAGTTATAAAAAATTTTAGCAGAAGAAGAGAAAAAAAATGAAAAAGAAAAAAATTAAATTAACTGCAAGACTGAAAAATCACAGGCAGAAAGCCATGAGTTCCGTGGTTTGTTTTCTCCTCCTCTGGAATTCTGCTGCTCTCTCCTTGGTATTGAAACTGCACTCCTTGGTAGGTGAACTTGGTCTTGCCTGGATTTCTTGTTGATCTTCTGGGGGAGGGGCCTGGTGTAGTGATTCTCAAGTGTCTTTGCCCCAGGCGGAATTACACCTCCCTTACCAGGGGCCGGGCTGAGTGATCTGCTCGGCTTTGCTTTCAGGAGCTTTTGTTCCCTGAGCACTTTCCGTAGAGTTCCGGAGGACGGGAATACAAATGGCGACCTCCTGGACTCCAGCCCGGAGGAGCCGAGAGCCCGGGGCCCCGCTCCCCTGTGCGCCCTCAGCGAACAGCTCCCAGTAACTCGCGTCTGCCCAACCTCCGGCCGCGCTCCGAGCTCACCGAGCTTGCGACCGGTTCAAGGCAACTCCGAGCTGCGAGCTTACTGTCGGCTCTGTCTCTGCAGCCGGCTTTCCCGTTCCAATATCCACAAGCTCTGCGACACTCGGACACCCCCGATCCTTCTGTGACCCCGCAGGACCTGAGGTCACGCCGACCCTGTGTGGGCTTCGCCCCGGTTTAGCCTCCGGAGTGATGTCCCTCAGCGGAACAGACTTTTAAAAGTCCTGATTTTGTGCTCCATTGCTCCGCCGCTTGCCGGGAGTCGGCCCCTCCCCCCGGGGTCTATCTTCCCGTCGCTTTGGATTCACTTCTCCGCCAGTCCTACCTTTCAGAAAGTGGTTGTTTTTCTGTTTCTAGAATTGCTCTTCTTCTTCTCCTCGATCTGCCGATGGATTTGCAGGTGTTTGCACTCTTTAGATAAGCTCTCTAGCTGATCTCCTGCTAGCTGAGGTAGTCTCAGCCTGCTACTTCTCTGCCATCTTGACTCCTCCCCCTAATTCTTTTTTTAATTCTTGATTGAATTTTTAATTCAATCTCTTTTTTAATTCTTTTTTTTTTCATTCTTTCTTTTTGACCTCTTTTTATCCCCAAATCAGAAGAATTGACACCAATCAGAAAAGATTGGGAGATCCCAATCAGAGGAGATACAAATCAGGGGAGATCCCTCACCCAATCGTGAGGGGGAAGAAATCCCCCCTCACGATTTGGGATCTCTTCTGATTAGGTTAAAGCATATTTTCCTGGGATTGTTGCCACCCTTTTAGTATTTTACTTGCTCCTTCATATACTCTTAGCTGGAAAAAATGACAAGGCAGAAAAATTCACAACAAAAAAAAAGAACAAGAGGCAGTACCAAAGGCTAGGGACCTAATCAATACAGACATTGGTAATATGTCAGATCTAGAGTTCAAAATGACAATTCTCAAGGTTCTAGCCGGCTTGAAAAAAACATGGAAGATATTAGAGAAACCCTCTCCAGAGATATAAAAGCCCTTTCTGGAGAAATAAAAGAACTAAAATGTAACCAAGTTGAAATCAAAAAAGCTATTAATGAGGTTCAATAAAAAATGGACGCTCTCACTGCTAGTATAAATGAGGCAGAAGAAAGAATTAGCTATATAGAAAACCAAATGACAGAGAATAAGGAAGCTGAGCAAAAGAGGGACAAACAGCTACTGGACCATGAGGGGAGAATTCGAGAGATAAGTGACACCATAAGATGAAACAACATTAGAATAATTGGGATTCCAGAAGAAGAAGAAAGAGAGAGGGGAGCAGAAGGTATACTGGAGAGAATTATTGGGGAGAATTTCCCCAATATGGCAAAGGGAACGAGCATCAAAATTCAGGAGGTTCAGAGAACGCCCCACAAAATCAATAAGAATAGGCCCACACCCCGTCACTTAATAGTAAAATTTACAAGCCTTAGTGACAAAGAGAAAATCCTGAAAGCAGCCCGGGAAAAGAAGTCTGTAACATACAATGGTAAAAGTATTAGATTGGCAGCTGACTTATCCACAGAGACCTGGCAGGCCAGAAAGAGCTGGCATGACATTTTCAGAGCACTAAACAAAAAAAACATGCAGCCAAGAATACTATATCCAGCTAGGCTATCATTGAAAATAGAAGGAGAGATTAAAAGCTTCCAGGACAAACAAAAACTGAAAGAATTTGCAAACACCAAACCAGCGCTACAGGAAATACTAAAAGGGGTCCTCTAAGCAAAGAGAGAGCCTACAAGTGGTAGATCATAAAGGAACAGAGACAATATACAGTAACAGTCACCTTACAGGCAATACAATGGCACTAAAATCATATCTCTCAATAGTTACCCTGAATGTTAATGGGCTAAATGCCCCAATCAAAAGATGCAGGGTATCAAAATGGATAAAAAAACAAAACCCATCTATATGTTGCCTCCAAGAAACTCATTTTAAACCCGAAGACACCTCCAGACTTAAGGTGAGGGGGTGGAAAAGAATTTACCATGCTAATGGACATCAGAAAAAAGCAGGAATGGCAATTCTTATATCAGATCAATTAGATTTTAAGCCAAACACTATAATAAGAGATGAGGAAGGGCACTATATCATACTCAAAGGGTCTGTCCAACAAGAAGATATAACACTTTTAAATATCTATACCCCAACGTGGGAGCAGCCAACTATACAAACCAATTAATAACAAAATCAAAGAAACACATCCACAATAATACAATAATAGTAGGGGACTTTAACACTCTCCTCACTGAAATGGACAGATCATCCAAGCAAAAGATCAACAGGGAAATAAAGGCCTTAAATGATACACTGGATGATATGGACATCACAGATATATTCAGAACATTTCATCCCAAAGCAACAGAATACACATTCTTGTCTAGTGCCCATGGAACATTCTCCCGAATAGATCACATCCTCAGTCCTAAATCAGGACTCAACGGGTATCAAAAGATTGGGATCATTCCCTGCATATTTTCAGACCACAATGCTCTAAAGCTAGAACTCATCCACAAGAGGAAGTTTGGAAAGAACCCAAATACATGGAGACTAAACAGCATCCTTCTAAGGAATGAATGGGTCAACCGGGAAATTAAAGAAGAATTGAAAAAAAATCATGGAAACAAATGATAATGAAAATACAACGGTTCAAAATCTGTGGGATACAACAAAGGCAGTCCTGAGAGGAAAATATATAGCAGTACAAGCTTTTCTCAAGAAACAAAAAAGGTCTCAGGTGCACAACCTAACCCTACACCTAAAGGAGCTGGAGAAAGAACAAGAAAGAAACCCTAAGCCCAGCAGGAGAAGAGAAATCATAAAGATCAGAGCAGGAATCAATGAAATAGAAACAAACAAACAAACCAAAAAAAAAAAAAAAAAGCAATAGAACAAATCAACGAAACTAGGACCTGGTTCTTTGAAAGAATTAATATAATTGATAATCCCCTGGCCAGACTTATCAAAAAGAAAAGAGAAAGGACCCAAATAAATAAAATCATGAATGAAAGAGGAGAGAACACAACTAACACCAAAGAAATACAAACTATTATAAGAACATACTATGAGCAACTCTACGCCAACAAATTTGACATTGTGGAAGAAATGCATGCATTCCTAGAAACATATAAACTACCAATATTGAACCAGGAAGAAATAGAAAGCCTGAACAGACCCATAACCAGTAAGGAGATTGAAACAGTCATTAAAAATCTCCAAACAAACAAAAGCCCAGGGCCAGATGGCTTCCCGGGGGAATTCTACCAAACATTTAAAGAAGAACTAATTCCTATTCTCCTGAAACTGTTCCAAAAAATAGAAATGGAAGGAAAACTTCCAAACTCATTTTATGAGGCCAACATCACCTTGATCCCCAAACCAGACAAGGATCCCATCAAAAAAGAGTGCTATAGATCAATATCCTTGATGAACACAGATGCGAAAATTCTCACCAAAATACTAGCCAATAGGATTCAACAGTACATTAAAAGGATTATTCAGCACGACCAAGTGGGATTTATCCCAGGGCTGCAAGGTTGGTTCAACATCCGCAAATCAATCATTGTGATATAACACATCTATAAAAGAAAGAACAAGAACCATATGATACTCTAAATAGATGCTGAAAAAGCATTTGACAAAGTACAGCATCCCTTCCTGATCAAAACTCTTCAAAGTGTAGGGATAGAGGGCGCATACCTCAATATCATCAAAGCCATCTATGAAAAACCCACTACAAATATCATTCTCAATGGAGAAAAACTGAAGGCTTTTCTGCTAAGGTCAGGAACACGGCAGGGATGTCCATTATCACCACTGCTATTCAACATAGTACTAGAAGTCCTAGCATCAGCAATCAGACAACAAAGGGAAATTAAAGGCATACAAATCAGCAAAGAAGACGTCAAATTATCACTCTTCACAGATGATATGATACTCTATGTGGAAAACCCAAAAGACTCCACTTTAAAACTGCTGGAACTTGTACAGGAATTCAGTAAAGTGTCAGGATATAAGATCAATGCACAGAAATCAGTTGCATTTCTCTACACCAACAACAAGACAGAAGAAAGAGAAATTAAGGAGTCAATCCCATTTACAATTGCACCCCAAACCATAAGATACCTAGGAATAAACCTAACCAAAGCGGCTAAGAATCAATACTCAGAAAACTATAAAGTACTCATGAAAGAAATTGAGGAAGACACAAAGAAATGGAAAAATGTTCCATGCTCCTGGATTGGAAGAATAAATATTGTGAAAATGTCTATGCTACCTAAAGCAATCTACATATTTAATGCAATTCCTATCAAAGTACCATCCATCTTTTTCAAAGAAATGGAACAAATAATTTTAAAATTTATATGGAACCAGAAAAGACCTCGAATAGCCAAAGGGATATTGACAAAGAAAGCCAAAGTTGGTGGCATCACAATTCCGGACTTCAAGCTCTATTACAAAGCTGTCATCACCAAGACAGCATGGTACTGGCACAAAAACAGACACATAGATCAATGGAACAGAATAGAGAGACCAGAAATAGACCCTCAACTCTATGGTCAACTAATCTTTGACAAAGCAGGAAAGAATGTCCAATGGAAAAAAGACAGCCTCTTCATTAAATGGTGTTGGGAAAATTAGACAGCCACATGCAGAAAAATAAAATTGGACCATTTCCTTACACCACATACAAAAATAAACTCAAAATGGTTTAAGGACCTCAATGTGAGAAAGGAATCCATCAAAATCCTTGAGAAGAACACAGGCAGCAACCTCTTCGACCTCAGCCGCAGCAACATCTTCCTAGGAACATCGCCAAAGGCAAGGGAAGCAAAGGCAAAAATAAACTATTGGGATTTCATCAAGATCAAAATCTTTTGCACAGCAAAGGAAAGAGTTAACAAAATCAAAAGACAACTGATAGAATGGGATAAGATATTTGCAAACGACATATCAGATAAATGACTAGTGTCCAAAATCTATAAATAACTTAACAAACTCAACACCCAAAGAACAAATAATCCAATCAAGAAATGGGCAGAGGACATGAACAGACGTTTCTGCCGAGAAGACATCCAGATGGCCAACAGACACATGAAAAAGTGCTCCATATCACTCGGCATCAGGGAAATACAAATCAAAACCACAATGAGATATCACCTCACACCAGTCAGAATGGCTAAAATCAACAAGTCAGGAAATGACAGATGCTGGCGAGGATGCAGAGAAAGGGGAACTCTCCTACACTGTTGGTGGGAATGCAAGCTTGTGCAATCACTCTGGAAAACAGCATAGAGGTTCCTCAAAATGTTGAAAATAGAACTGCCCTATGACCCAGCAATTGCACTACTGGGTATTTACCCTAAAGATACAAACGTAGTGATCCAAAGGGGCATGTGCACCCAAATGTTTATAGCAGCAATGTCCACAAGAGCCAAACTATGGAAAGAACCTAGATGTCCATCAACAGATGAATGGATCAAGAAGATGTGGTATATATACACAATGGAATACTATGCAGCCATCAAAAGAAACGAAATCTTGCCATTTGCGACAACATGGATGGAACTAGAGCGTATCATGCTTAGTGAAATAAGTCAAGCGGAGAAAGACAACTATCATATCATCTCCTGATATGAGGAAGTAGTGATGAAACATGGGGGCTTAGTGGGTAGGAGAAGAATCCATGAAACAAGATGGGATAGGGAGGGAGACAAACCATAAGCTAGTCTTAATCTCAAGAAACAAATTGTGGGTTGCTGGGGGTTGGGTGAAGGGGTTAGGATTATGGACATTGGTGAGGGTATGTGCTTTTGGGTAAATTGGAAGGGGTGGTGAACCATGAGAGACTATGGACTCTGAAAAACAATCTGAGGGGTTTGAAGTGGCGGAGGGGTGGGAGGTTGGGGTACCAGGTGGTGGGTATTATAGAGGGCACAGCTTGCATGGAGCACTGGGTGTGGTGAAAAAATAATGAATACTGTTTTTCTGAAAATAAATAAATTGCGGAAAAAATGAAATCTTAAAAATCCTCTTTCACAGCATAGGGAGGTCACTCACTTCATAGAACATACCTTGAATGATATCACTTTAAAATATTTCCTAGGAACACCTGAGTGGCTCAGTCATTATGTGTCTGCCTTTGGCTCAGGTCATGATCTCAGGGTCCTAGGATCAAGTCCCACCTCGGGCTCCCTGCGCATTGGGAAGCCTCCTTCTCTCTCTTCTGCTGCTGCTTGTATTGCCTCTCTGGTTATCTCTCTTTTATATATATGGCCAGTTGACAATTTTCCAAAAATTTTTTCAGGGGTGAGTCAAATTTAAAATAATGTCTGGATAAATACATAAATTCTGAGGCATTGAGGCTAAATTATAGACGTTTCAATCCTTGGGTTTTTGTTGTACTCTTGTTATCTTCTTTCTTAAAAAAATATTAACCATGACTGTGTAATTCTAGTGGGATGATACACTAATACAGATGATAGATTTTATGCAGTGAATATAGGCCTTTTCTTAAGCATATTTTTACAAAGTTAAAGATTTTATTTATTTATTTGACAGACAGAGAATACAAGCAGGGTGAGTGGGAGAGGGAGAACAAGCTTCCTGGGGAGCAGGGTGTGGGATGCGGTGCTTGATCCCAGGACCCTTGGATCATGACCTGATCTGAAGGCAGAAGCTTATTGTTGGAGCCACCCAGGCACTCCTTAAACAAACAATATATATATATATATATATATATATATATAAATTATTGTACCAAAAGTGTCATAATAAGAGGTCATGCTTTCACTATAAAATTATGACTTATAATTATAGAATATTGTTCTTTTTAAAATTATTTGACAGATAGAGATCACAAGTAGACAGAGAGGCAGGTGGGGAGTGGGGAGCAGGGTTCCTGCTGAGCAGAGAGCCTAATGGGGAACTCAATCTAAGGATTTTGAGATCATGACCTTAGCCAAAGACAGAGGCTTTAACCCACTGAGCCACCCAGGCACCCCCAGAATAATGTTCTTAAGAATATTTTTCTATTTTTAAAATTGACAATAATTTGTAGAGGAAATTTTGTTCCAGTGAGTCTAGGGAATAATAAATTTTGATGTAGTTGCAATAAAAAATAATTTGCTAAGATTAGAGTGTTGCCAAGAGAAGCCTGATGCCTGTGGTAAGAAAACTAGCAAGGGGCCTTGACTCAAAGGACTAGGGAAAATGTCCTTTCTCACATGTGTGAGAATATGCACACAGGTGCCCGGGATTCACACATGAATAATCCCATTCACCAGCCATAAAAGCAGCACGTTTTTTCCAGATGATTCTTTTGTAGATTGTCCTTTGACCAGACTTTGATAAACACTGCTTTAGAGTTTGACTCTCATACTTACAGACTCAGGAAAACGGACAATTTTTCAGTTCATCAAGTATGGATGTATCTGTCTGGAACAGACTCATGTGCACAGAAAGCAACATATCATAGACCCTGGAAAAATGGAGTTTGAATGGTGCAGGTCCACTCATATGCAGATTTTTTCAATACAGTCCAGTACTGTAAATGTATGTTTTCTTCCTTATGAATTTCTTAACAACATACTGTTTTCTCTCTCATATTTTATTGAAAGACTATAGTATATTATACATATATAAAATATGTACTTCTTGACTATGTTATTGATAAGGTTTCTCGTCAATAGTAGGCCATCTTCATTTAAGTTTATGGGGAGTTAATAGTTATATGCAGACTTGAGCTGCATGGGGAGTCAGCGCCCTTAGTCACCATGTTGTTCAATTATGTAACAAAGTGTTAAATTATTAATTAAAATGAAAACCATAAGTCCTTCAAAACAGTACACTTAGGTCACTAAGAAAGGCAATTGCACTCAGAAAGCTGCCTAAAAAGTACAGACTAAATAAAATATGATTTATGGGATTCAAATAAAGTGACATTAAAGTATAAATTGTTCTCACAAAAATCCTTGTTAATTATGCAGAATGGTGTCCTAGCTTCATTTTTAGAAGAAATATGAACATATGGAAAGTTACAAAAACACATTACTTTTTTATATAGTCATCAGTCCAAATTAATAAAGGCTAAAACTTTAATATGTCTCTTCTTAAACTCAAGGATCCCTTGATATTTAAATTTACATAATTTGTCTTACACATAGGACATAGGCATACATTGTCCCTTAGTTTATAAAATGTTATTGATGAAGTACCTGTTAAAAACCACTTAGATCCTTGTTATTTTCTTAGTATTTCAATATGTTTTCATGTATCATGTATAAGCTGTCAAGAATGATGTTCATTTATATGAAAACACTGAGGGGCGCCTGGGTGGCTCAGTGGTTTAAGCCTCTGCCTTCGGCTTGGGTCGTGATCTCAGGGTCCTTGGATCAAGCCACACATCGGTATCTCTGCTCAGCGGGAAGCCTGCTTCCCCCTCTCTCTATGCCTGCCTCTCTGCCTACTTGTGATCTCTCTCTGTCTATCAAATGAATAAATAAAAGTCTTTAAAAATTAAAAAAAAATCACTGAAAGTATGTTGCCATCCTGCCACTGTCAACTGTTTGCTCACCATGCTGCTACCTTCCATGTAAAATGTGTGCAGGGATGTTGATAGGAGCTTCCTCGGTTTAGCAGCCAGGTTATTTTATATTAGTAGATAAAAGTAGATAAAAAATTAGTAGACAAAATAGTAGATTAGTAGATAAATATACAAGGAAAATATCACATAAAATTTACAATTTAAAAATCATTTTGGAGGCATAAACAGAAAGGATTAAGCACAAAAAAAGAGTTCACACTTCAAAATGAAGCTTGCACTGCAATCACAAAGGCAAGATTGATACCTAAGAGGCTGTAATTCTTATATGGAGGCATAAACAACTGCATGTGTACAATGGCTCTAAAATAAAGCATAATAGCCTGAAATGGACATCATTAAGAAAGGCTTTTGGGACAGGGGGATTTTGACCTAAATCATAGCAGTATGGCAAAACCTACTGGAGAGGGAAAGGAAGATGATCTTTTCTGTGAATAATTCCACAGAAGTAGAAATGATGAAGTTCAGACCATGTCACAAGAGCACTTAGATTATGGCTCTTGACAATTTCTGGAATTTTAAAAAGGGGTGAGTTGATGGTCATATTTTAACAACAGGATTTTCAAAATACTTTTCATGGATCAGCTTTCCTTTAATGGTGTTTTGAAAAATATTGACATTCTGTTGGATAGTAATGCTGTTGAATATTAATGTTGGATATTAATTATCTCCATTTCGCTACAAAATAATCACATATTCTGTTTTGGAATTGCTCTATACCCTCTATACTGTGTACCATATAGCCAGACTCTGGACCCTCATGGCCATTTACAGTATTAGCATACTGAGGTTTCTATGGGGTTGGATAGGAAAAACATCACCTTTACATTCGTCCACAATAATGTCTGAACTACTGCAAAATAGTAAGTTTATTGGGCTGTGGTAACATTTGCAAGAGAGGTGGGAATGAGTCTATGGTGAATATCCTTCAGGGGCATGGACTCAGTCAAAGAAATTTGTGGAATGCTAAATACTTCGGGCCCAGGTTTCAGTTTCAGAGAACCATTTCAGAGAATCTACTGAAGCTAGTTTAAGAAAAAACAACAATATAGTACAGATAATTATTAAATGGTTTGCAGAATCACTGGGAGAACAAAAGAAATAAGTTTGAGCAAGAAAGATTACCCAAGTTGCTACAGAAATAGAAGCCAAAGAAGCTGCTGCTGCTACACCATCCACGTGCTACCTGTGGAGTGGGTACCACAACTAGGGCTCCGGAACCACCCACCCTCAGCTACAATACACACCAGCACTATGTAATCCATGTTTGTATGTCCATTAGGCATGGGCTTATATTCAATGTATATTTACTGAAGAGAAGAACAAATACTCTTCCTTTGTTATACACTCAAAGTCCATTTGTGCAAATGCATAAAGGAATTAAAAGACGTATGACCAGACAAGATGGCGGGGTAGTAGGAAGAGGCGCCTTTTCAGCTGGTACCCCAAAGTGAGCTGATTACCTACCAAAGAACTCCGATCACCCATAAAATCAGCCTGAGATCAGAATTATACACGGCTGGATCTCTACAGGGGCAGAAGATGCCAATGAGCAGGTAAAGCGGAATGGGAACAGCGGACTGATATCAGAAGAAAAACAAAAGGGGGAGGGAGCCACCAGTGGCGACCGGAGGGAAAGTAATACCCCAATATGAGCGAGAGTGCCCTGCGTCAGGGGACCAGCATTAACTTGGAGACTGGTTGGAATCACTCCAAAAGAACAAAGGATCGCGGGGGGAAATTGTGGGAATCGGGGCGGCTAGGACAGGGGCTCAAGTCCCTGGTCCCAGAAAGCCTCCCCGGCGCTGAGGCAGAGATAGTGCGCGGAGAAACCAGCTCCTGGTCCCTAAGCCGCCAGCGCGCCCCAGAGTGTGCCCCAGAGCGCGCCCCAGAGCGCGTGGGTTCTGGCTCCTGTAAGGGGATGGGAGCCGTGCCGGTCTGCAGAACGCGCGCTAGCCCTACCACAAAACTCGAGATACGCGCGCACGTCCGTCAAGCTCCCCTGAGTTACTGAGGCCCGGCTGGTGCTCCTTGACCCGCACCATTGTTTCAAAGCCTAAGCCGCGCGCGCGTGAAACTCTTCCCCTGAAAGCGGCACGCAAAAGCCTAGCCTGGGGCTTACGGACCACCGCCCCGTTCTCAGTGCCCCAGATGCGCGCCCGACCAATAGCCACCTCTGAAAAGAGGTGCGCGCAAGCCGGGCACTCCCAGCCTGGGCCAGCGGCAAAATCTCAGTGTGTGATTGCTGCTTGGAACCTCTCTGGCGGTCGGGAGCTCCCAGACAGCCGCCACTGCCTTGGCTTTGGGGACAAGCAAAAGATCCTGTGCCCCCAGGTTCTGCAACTTGGAACCTGCACTGCAAGCGGCCAAGGGGGAATTTATTCAGCTGCTGCACCCAGACTGAGTCTTCTCTCTGAGACGGAGATCAGGGTGCGGTTTGATTTCTTCTAATACTACAAAAAACATCAAAGGCGGTCAAGGTGAGAGGGAAAAAAGTGAACAAGCAAAAAAACGCCAGAGAACAAAAGCCTGAAAAAAACCAGTTTCCCCAGAGCCCACCCCCTCGAGGGGGGGCGGGGGACTCAACTCAGGAAACATCATTGACTGACAACCCACGTGGCAGGCCCCTCCACCAGAAAACAAACCAAGAAACAAAAAAAAAAAAAGGACTACAAGAGAACCACCACTACTTCATAGGAAAACTTGTATTGTTCACTCGTTTACAATATTCCGGTTCATATATTTTTTTTTAACATATAGGTAATTTTTTTAACCTATATACCATCACCGCAAGCTGTAGAGTACATAAAATTCCATAATACCTTTCTAACCTGAACTTTTTGATACATACACTTATGTTTTTCTTTTGCATTTTTATTTTTTGAATTCCGTTTTTTAAAATTTTAGTTTAGTTTAGTCTAGTATATTCCTTTTTATTTTTATCCTCTAATATTCCTATAGAGTTAACTTCAAAGTAATCCCCTTTCCCCAATCAATACTACCCCTATAGGTAAACCAATTTTTAATCCCCTTTGTCTTAGGAAAGTTGAGTCCCTTAACAAAGATATCAAGATACATACAGGAAGAATTAAAACAACCTTCATCATACACACTGAGAATTTATAAGAACTCTCCCATCTTCTTCCACCAGTGTTCCTGTGTTTTTTGTATTTGTCTTGATAGCATATAAATTTTATATTTTTGGTCCTTTTTGACGAGGTTCTTTCTTTATTTACATAAATATATTTTTTTTCTTTCTCTTGCCATATAATTGTATCAGTCTTTTTATCTCTTTTTGTTTGTCTACTTCATAAATCTTACCTTGGGGCCCATCTGGGCTGAACCTTCTCTTTCATCTTCCCTTTCTTTCCTGTCTCTCTCTCTGTCTCTCTCTTTTTTTCCTTTTTTTTCTTTTACTTCTTTTCCTTTTTTCTTTTCTTTTGTCTCTCGTTTGGGTGGGGAATCCATATTGCTCAGAATTGTTCCAGGGTGCACCTTGACTGCACCAAAGTTGATACATCCAGCTACATCTGTTCAGTCTTCTCCCACCAAAATGACTAGGAGGAGGAATGCCCAACAGAAGGAAAATACAGAGGATGGACCTTCTGCAACAGAGCCAAGGGCTATCAACATAGACAATATGTCGGAAAGAGAATTTAGGCTAACAATTACACAGGCAATAGCTAGGTTGGAGAAAGTCATGGATGACCAAACAGAATTGATTAGGGCCGAACTGAAAGCGACCAGACAAGATGTTCAGAATGTTAGGGCGGAGCTTAAAGCTACCAGGGAGGAGGTCCACAATGCTCTCAATGAGTTCCAATCTATTCTAAACTCTCTCAAAGCTAGGGTAATTGAGACAGAAGATAGAATTAGTGATCTGGAAGACAAACAGATAGAGAGAAAGGATCAGGAGGAAGCCTGGAACAAACAGCTTAGATCCTACGAAAGCAGAATCAGGGAAATAAATGATGCCATGAAGTGTTCCAACATCATAATTATTGGAATCCCTGAACGGAAGGAGAAAGAAAGAAGTCTAGAAGATATAGTGGAACACGTTCTTCATGAAAATTTTCCGAATCTTGCGAATGAAACCAGCGTTAATGTACTAGAGGCTGAACGGTCTCCACCCAAGATTATACATTCCAAAAAAAACATCACGACAACTGATATTCAAATTGAGGATTTATAATTGTAGGTATAATCTCTTGAAAGCCGCCAGGGCAAAGAGGCTCCTTACTTACAGAGGGAAGCCGATCAGAATAACATCAGACCTGTCCACGGAGACCTGGCAAGCCAGAAGAGGCTGGCAAGATATATTCAGTGCACTAAATGAGAAGAACATGCAGCCAAGAATACTTTATCCAGCAAGACAGACATTCAAAATGGATGGAGAGATAAAGAGTTTCCAAGACCGGCAAGGCTTAAAAGACTATGCAACCACCAAGTCGACACTGCTCAGAATATTAAGGGGGGTTCTATAAAAGAGGTAAAATACCAAGAATAGCATTGAACAGAAATATAGAGAGAGTCTACAGAAAGAAAGACTACAAAGGTAACTCGATGTCAATAAAAACGTTTCTATCAATAATCATTCTCAATGTGAATGGCCTAAATGCACCCATAAAACGGCACAGGGTTGCAGGTTCGATAAAACGACAGGTTGCATCCATATGCGGTCTACAAGAGACCCATTTTGAACATAAAGATACACGCAGACTGAAAGTGAAGGGGTGGAGAAGCATCTTTCATGCCAATGGGACTCAAAAGAAGGCTGGAGTAGCGATTCTCATATCAGATTAATTAGACTTCAAACTAAAGACTGTAGTCAGAGATACAGAAGGACGACACTACATAATCCTTAAAGGGACTATCCACCAAGATGATCTAACAATTGTAAATATCTATGCTCCCAATATGGGAGCAGCCAATTACTTAAGAAAACTGTTAATCAAGATAAAGAGACATATTGATATAAATACACTAATCGTAGGAGATCTTAACATGCCTCTTTCAGAATTAGACAGATCATCGAAGCAGAAAATAAAGAAACAAGAGCATTGAATGACACATTGGACCAGATGGACCTCATAGATATATACAGAACATTCCACCCTAAAACAATAGAATACTCATTCTTCTCAAGTGCACACGGAACCTTCTCCAGAATAGACCACATACTGGGTCACAAATCAGGACTCAACCGATACCAAAAGACTGAGATTATTCCCTCCATATTCTCAGATCACAATGATTTGAAACTGGAGCTCAATCACATGGAAAAGTTCCGAAGGAACTCAAACACCTGGAAGCTAAAGAACACCTTGCTTAAGAATGTTTGGATCAACCAGGAGATCAAAGACGAACTGAAACAATTCATGGAAACCAATGAGAATGAAGACACTTCGGTCCAAAACCTATGGGATACAGCGAAGGCGGTCCTAAGGGGAAAATATATAGCCATCCAAGCCTTGCTCAAAAAAATTGAAAAATCCAGAACACACCAGCTGTCTCTACACCTTAAAGAACTGGAGGATCAACAACAAATCAAACCAGCTCCACACATAAGAAGGGAAATCATCAAGATTAGAGCTGAGATCAATGAGGGAGAAACCAGAGATACAGTAGAACGTATCAATGAAACTAGAAACTGGTTTTTTGAAAGAATCAATAAGATCGATAAGCCACTTGCTACACTAATCCAAAAGAAAAGAGAGAAAGCCCAAATTCATAAAATTATGAATGAAAAGGGAGAGATCGCAACTAACACCAAAGAAGTAGAAACAATCATCAGAAGTTATTATCAACAGTTATATGCCAATAAGCTTAGCAACCTAGATGAAATGGATGCATTCCTGGAAAAATATAAACTACCAACATTGAACCAGGAAGAAATCGACAACCTGAATAGACTGATATCTAATAACGAGATTGAATCAGTGATCAAAAACCTCCCAAAAAACAAGAGCCCAGGACCTGACGGATTCCCTGCGGAATTCTACCAAACCTTCAAAGAAGATATAACACCTATTCTCCTGAAGCTGTTTCAAAAAACTGAAGCAGAAGCAAAACTTCCAGACTCTTTCTATGAAGCCAGCATTACCCTGATCCCCAAACCAGGCAAGAACCCTACCAAAAAGGAGAATTTCAGACCAATATCACTGATGAATATGGATGCTAAGATCCTCAACAAGATCCTAGCCAACAGGATCCAACAGCACATTAAAAAGATTATCCACCATGATCAGGTGGGATTCATCCCTGGGCTACAAGGATGATTCAACATTCACATATCAATCAATGTGATACAAAAAATTAATATGAGAAGAGAGAAGAACTACATGGTCCTCTCAATTGATGCAGAAAAAGCATTTGACAAAATCCAACATCTGATCCTGATTATAACGCTTCAAATTATAGGGATAGAGGGAACATTCCTGAACCTCATCAAATCAATCTATGAAGGGCCCACAGCAAATATCATCATCAATAGGAAAAAGCTTGCAGCCTTCCCATTAAGATCAGGAACAAGACAAGGATGCCCACTTTCACCACTCTTGTTGAACATAGTATTAGAAGTCCTAGCAACAGCAATCAGACAACAGAGAGAAATAAAAGGTATCCAAATTGGTAATGAAGAAGTCAAACTCTCTCTCTTAGCAGATGACATGATTCTTTATATGGAAAACACAAAAGTCTCCACCCCCAAACTACTAGAACTCATACAGCAATTCAGCAACGTGGCAGGATACAAAGTCAATGTGCAGAAATCAGTAGCTTTCTTATACATTAACAATGAAAATACAGAAAGGGAAATTAGAGAATCGATTCCATTTACTATAGCACCAAGAACCATAAGATATCTGGGAATAAACCTAACTAAAGAGGTAAAGGATCTGTACTTGAGGAACTGCAGAACACTCATGAAAGAAAATGAAGAAGAGACAAAAAGATGGAAGACATTCCATGCTCTTGGATAAGAAGAATAAACATTGTTAAAATGTCCATACTGCCTAGAGCAATCTACTTTTAATGCCTTTCCAATCAAAATTACACCAGCATTCTTCAAAGAGCTGGAGCAAATAATCCTAAAATTTGTATGGAATCAGAAGAGACCCCGAATCGCTAAGGAAATGTTGAAAAACAAAAATAAAGCTGGTGGCATCACCTTACCTGATTTCAAGCTTTATTACAAAGCTGTGATCACCAAGACAGCATGGTACTGGCATAAAAACAGACACATAGACCAGTGGAACAGAGTAGAGAGCTCAGATATGGACCCTCAACTCTATGGTCAATTAATCTTCGACAAAACAGGAAAAAATATACAGTGGAAAAAACACAGTCTCTTTAATAAATTGTGCTGGGAAATCTGGACAGCTATATGTAGAAGAATGAAACTCGACCATTCTCTTACACCGTACACAAAGATCAACTCAAAATGGATAAAAGACCTCAACGTGAGACAGGAATCCATCAGAATCCTAGAGGAGAACATAGGCAGTAATCTCTTTGATATCAGCCACAGCAACTTCTATCAAGACACGTCTCTAAAGGCAAAGGAAACAAAAGCGAAAATAAATTCTGGGACTTCATCAAAATCAAAGGCTTCTGCACAGCCAAGGAAACAGTCAAAAAAAAAAAAAAACAAAGAGGCAACCCATGGAATGGGAGAAGATATTTGCAAATGACAGTACTGACAAAAGGTTGATATCCAGGATCTATAATGAACTACTCAAACTCAACCCACACGAAACAGACAAACACAACAAAAAGTGTGCAGAAGATATGAACAGACAGTTCTCCAATCAAGACATACAAATGGCTATCAGTCACATGAAAAAATGCTCATGATCATTAGCCCTCAGGGAGATTCAAATTAAAACCACATTGAGATATCACCTTACACTATGTAGAATGGCCAAAATTAACAAGACAGGAAACAACATGTGTTGGAGAGGATGTGGAGAAAGGGGAACCCTCTTACACTGTTGGTGGGAATGCAAGTTGGTGCAGCCTCTTTGGAGAACAGTGTGGAGATTCCTCAAGAAATTAAAAATAGAGCTTCCCTATGACCCTGCAATTGCACTCCTGGGTATTTACCCCAAAGACACAGATGCCGTGAAAAGAAGGGCCATCTGTACCCCAATGTTTATAGCAGCAATGGCCACAGTCGCCAAACTATGGAAAGAAACAAGATGCCCTTCAACGGATGAATGGTTAAGGAAGATGTGGTCCATATACACTATGGAGTATTATGCCTCCATCAGAAAGGATGAATACCCAACTTTTGTAGCAACATGGATGGGACTGGAAGAGATTATGCTGAGTGAAATAAGTCAAGCAGAGAGAGTCAATTATCATACCGTTTCACTTATTTGTGGAGCATAACAAATAGCATGGACGACAAGGGGCGTTAGAGAGGAGTAGGGATTTTGGGTATATTGGAAGGGGAGGGGAACCATGAGAGACTATGGACTCTGAAAAACAATCTGATGTGTTTGAAGTGGAGGGGGGGTGGGAGGTTGGGGTACCAGGTGGTGGGTATTATAGAGGGCACGGCTTGCATGGAGTACTGGGTGTGGTTAAAAAATAATGAATAATGTTTTTCTGAAAATAAATAAATTAAAAAAAAAGACGTATGACCATGAAGGAAAGCTAAGGAGCAATATCAGACATAGTTTTATAGATTTCTGTATTACTTACTGCAATTAGTCGCTAAGAAAAAACTGAATCCATAAGTTTTAGTGCAGAAGGAAAAGTTCATCCTTTAAACTCAGGTGAAATGTCTAGGTAGTGGGAGCAGTGGGTGCCAGCTTGCTTCACTTCTCACTCACAGACTGGATAGTTTGGGATCAAGGCATTAAAGATGGCGAAGCCTTCTGCAGCCTTGGTTAACATTCAGATGGCATCGGGAGGGGTAAAGGTGTTCATGCTCCAGGTCCAGAAGTGCTGCAGGTAATGTTTATTTACCTCACAGGACAGCATAGTCACATGACTCCAGTGGACTACAGTAGAATCAGGGAATACAGTAGAGTTGTTTATTTTATCCACAGGAAGTATAGGAAACAGATTTTAACAGACATAGCTGAGTTTGTGACAGTATCAGAAGAGAAACTGGAACATCTGGTTTATAAAAATCACTATAGAAAATTTTGAATGCTGTTTTTGAGAGACACTCCTAGACGGAATAGACAAAAACATCTTATCTGTCAAAGTAATAATGATACGACTTTAAATATCCTTCTGGGACCACCAAGTTGGGTTTTAGCATTTCTTTGGGTGACAAATAACAGCTTGTGAGATTTATCTTTTCCACATAACAGACCAAGTCCATTTGTGTTACACTAAACATCCAAACTTTTCAAAGGAGAGCAGGTCATAGTTGCCATCTCTCCTAGAATGAGTTATTTTTTTTCTTCTGGACATGAAATGAGCCACTACTCCACCAACTGAAGTTCATGGGAGTGTCATTAAAATGACGCTAATACTAAATTTTTATCCTTAAATATGGACCCCTTGAAAAAGAAGATTGATATTGAATCTAAGTGGATGTATTAAAAAAATAGATGAGAATTATGAGTTGATTGAAATGTGAAGTCATGTGACAGACACGTTTAGAGAAAGGGCAAAATTCTGTAACAGCCTTACATCTATAGAGTTTGCTTCCTTGCCCACATTTTTGTTTTTTGGAATGCCTAAGTCCAGTAAACTAATTTTTGACAATAGCTGATTTTATGTATTTTGAACGATATTATATGAATTCATATAATAGGAAAAAACTGAGGAATCAGAGACAACATTCCCAAAACTAGAACATAAAGAAAAGGATCAGGTCTTTGCCCCTAGGAATAATGGATTATAAAAATCTTCGTTTTTGGTTAAGCCATGGACTCTTCTCTATCCTCCTCTAACAGAAAGAGTGTGCAGAAATCCAACAGGCAAAAGGTTACATTCCAAAAAAATGTAGTTTCATTTTAACGTTCAAGAATATTTAACCTCTGGGAGACAATATGGTGGAGAAGTAAGAGGAGGCTCCGTTTCATGCTTTCCCCTAAAGTCAACTGATTATCTACTAAAGAACACTTTTCACCCATGAAATCAGCCTGAGATTGGAATTATACACTTCTGCATCATTACGGGGGCAGAAGACACCAACGGGCAGGTAAAGTGGAGTGGGGACATCAGATTGATATTGGAAAATAATCAAAAGGGGGAGGGAGCCACAAGAAGTGACCCCTTGAAAAGTAATACCCCAATAGGAGAGTTCCCTGTGATTGGGGACCATCATTAACTTGGGGGTCTGGTTGAAGCACTCTAAAAAGAACAAAGGGTAATTGGGGGAAATTGGGGAATTGGGCGGTAGGCACAGGGGCTTAATCCCGTCAACCCAGGACAACCACCGCTGGCACTGAACCAGAGAGAGTGTAGCAAAGAAGCCAGGTCTTGGTCCGTGAGCCGTGGCATGCCTGAGAGTTTCTGGCTGGCAGCACCCATGAGTGTGAGGTAGCCTCGCCAGCTGGTAGAACCACAGCCTTTTGCATGTTCCAAGTGTGGACTGCATGAAAGTTGTCTGAGTCATGTGCTATACCCTCTCCAGAGAGAGCTCTATGTAGACGCCAGCCAGACAGCACTCTCTAGGACCCAGAGAGTCGGAGCACTACCACCTCAAACCAGCATGAAAATCTCAGGGCTCTCTCTGCTCCGGACTGCTCTGGCAGTCTGGAGCCACCCTGACATCCAAGGCTAGTATTTCTCATGGTTTTACGTACAAGGAGGAATTCTTGTGACACCAGAGACCATGACTGGTGCTTGTCTCTGCCAGTGGCAGAGGCAAAAATTATGTGCTCTTGAGCACCCAGAAGGGAAGAAACTGAGGCTTCTGTCTGAGAGGGAGGTCTGGGTGCAGTTTGCTTTCCTCTAAACTTCCAGAGACCAAGGGGAGAAGAAACAAAGAAACAAACAAACAAAAAAACCTCATCATCACTAACCATCAGGGAGATTCAAATTAAAACCACATTGAGATACCACCTTACACTAGTTAGAATGACCAAAATTAGCAAGATAGCAAACAAAGTGTGCTGGAGAGGATGTGGAGAAGGGGGAAATCTCTTTCACTGTTGGTGTGAATGCACGTTGTTGCAGCCACTTTGGAGAACAGTGTGGAAATTCCTCAAGAGATTAAGTAATAGAGCTTCTCTATGACCCTGCAATTGCACTTCTGGGTATTTACCCCAAAGACACAGACATAGTGAAAAGAAGGGTCATCTGTACCCCAATGTTTACGGCAGTGATAGCCATGGTTGCCAAACTGTGGAGAGAACCAAGATGCTCTTCAACGGATGAATGGGTAAGGAAGACGTGGTCCATATACACTATGGAGTATTATGCCTCCATCAGAAAGGATGAATACCCAACTTTTGTAGCAACATGGACAGGACTGGAAGAGATTATGCTGAGTAATAAGTCAAGCAGAGAGTGTCTATTATCATATGGCTTCAGTTATTTGTGGCACGTAACAAATAACCTGAGGACATAGGGAGATAGAGAGGATAAGAGTTTGAGGGAGATTGGAAGGAGAGCTGAACCATGAGAGACTGTGGACTCCGAAAAACAACCTGAGTGTTTTGAAGGGGCAGGGACTTGGAGGTTGGGGAACCAGGTGGTGGGTATTATGGAGGGCACATTTTGCATGGAGCACTGGGTGTGGTGCAAAAACAACGAATTCTGTTTCACTGAAAAAAATAATAAAAAAAAAACAACAAGCAAAACAAACAAACAAACAAAACCTCCAAAGAACAAAGGCCTGAAAAACCCATTTCCTAAGAGCCCACCTCTTTGATGGGGTCAGGAAGACTTAACTCTAGGAACATTGCCTGAAAAGCCACGTGACAGGTCTCTACCCGAGAAAGCCAACCACACACACACACACACACACGCACACACACACACACACAAAGTCAAGAGGACATCCATCTCTACTGCATAGATACAACTTTTATTTTTAATTTGGTCCCACTCTTTGGTTATTTTCATTTTTTAAAATACGTAACATTTAACCTATTTACCATCACAGTGAGATGTGCAGTACATTGAATTCCATAATAGCCTTTAACCTGAATTTTTAATATATATTCTTGCGTTTTTCTTTCGCTTTTCAATTTTATTTATTTTCTTTTCCTTTCTTTTCTATCTTTTTTTAAATATTCATATAGAGATAAGCTTCAAGGTAACTCCCTTTCCCCAGTCAATGCTAACCCTAAAGGTAAACCAGTTTTGATCTCCCTTTATCTCAGGGAAGTTGAGTCCATTCACAAAGATTTCAAGATACATCCAGGAAAAATCAAAATAACCTGCCTCTTCCACATTGAGAATTTATAACCACTCTCCCATCTTTTTCTTCTGTCAGTCTCTCTGTATTCATTTTTGTTATGGTATTATATAAATTTTATACTAGGGGTTCATGTTGTCTGGGTTCTTTCTTTTATTTGTTTATTTATTTATTTTTCTTGTCATCTAATTTTATCGGTCTTTTTATTTGTCTGTCTTTGTATGATTTATAAGTCTTATCTTTGGGGCCCATTTGGGTTGGGCCTTCTCTTTTATTTTTTCTTTTCTTTTTTTCCCTGTATCTCTCTCTCTCTTTTTCTATTTCTATTTTTATTTCTTTTTGGTGGGGACTCTCAATTGCTCAGAAGCACTTCAGAGTGCAACTTGACTGCAGCATAGTTGATACATTCAGCTACAAATCCCTTCAGCCAACTCTCACCAAAATGACTAGGAGGAGGAATGCTCAACAGAGGAAATATTCAGAGATTACTCCCTCTCCATCTGAGCTATTGGACATGGACAAAGACAGTATGTTACAAAGGGAATTCAGGCTAATAATTATGCAGGCAATAGCTTGGATGGAGATAGCCTTTAATGACAAAATGGAATTGATGAGAGCAGAAGTGAGAGCCACCAGGAATGATGTTCACAATGTTCTCAACGAGGTCCAATCTAATCTAAATTCTCTAAAAGCTAGGGTAACTGAGACAGAAGATAGAATTAGTAATCTGGAGGACAAACAGATAGAGAAAAAGGATCAGGAGGAATCCCGGAACAAACAGTTTAGAAGCCATGAAAACAGAATTAGGGAATATATGACACCATGAAATGTTACAACCTCAGAATTACTGGAATCCCTGAAAGGGAAGAGAAAGAATGAAGACTAGAACATATATTTTGAACAAATTCTCCATGAAAATTTTTCCAATTTAGCAAATGGAACCAGCATTCAAATCCTAGAGGCAGAAAGTCTACCCACAAGATCATAGAATCTAGAAAGACCTCGAGACCTGATACACCTGATAGTGAAAAAGGTGAATCATAGTTGTAGACAGGAGCTCTTGAAAGCAGCTAGGGCAAAGAAATTCCTTATGTACAGAGAAAAGGCCGTCAGAATAATTTTAGACCTGTCCCCAGAAACCTGGCAAGCCAGAAAGGGATGGCAAGATATATTCAGGGCACGAAATGAGAAGAACATGCAGTTAAGAATACTTTATCCAGCAAGAATGACATTCAAAGTGGATGCAGAGATAAAGAGCTTCCAAGAATAGCAAGGTTTAAAAGAGTATGCAACCACCAAACTGACAATACAATAAACATTAACGGGGGTTTAATAAAAGAGGAAAAATCCTAAGAATATCATTGAACAGAGATATAAGAAGACAATCTATAGAAACAACTACTTCACAGGTGATGCAATGTCAATAAAAACGCCTCTGTCAATAATCATTCGCAATGAGAATGGCCTAAATGCGCCCATAAAATGACACAGGGTTGCCGACTGGATAAAATGACAAGACCCATCCATATGTTGTCTACAGAGACTCATTTCAAACGTAAGGATATATCCAGACTGAAATTGAAGGGATGGTGAAGAATCTGTCATGCCAATGGACCTCAAAAGAAGGCTGGGAGAGTGATTGTCATATCAGATAAATTAGATTTTAAACTAAAGACTGTCATCAGAGATACAGAAGGACACTACATAAACCATTGGCCAAATAAATCAAAAGAAAAGAGAGAGGCTCAAATTAATAAAATTATGAATGAAAAGGGAAAGATCACAGCAAACACAAAGGAAGTATAAACAATCATCAGAAGTTATTATCAAGAGTTATATTCCAATAAGTTCAGCAACCTAGAAGAAATGGATGCATTCCTGGGAAACTATTTGAAGCATTTATCAAAAACCTCCCAAAAGGAAAATAGACAAGATGGCGGGGAAGTAGGAGGAGGTGCCTTTTCAGCCTCTACCCCAAAGTGAGCTGACTACCTACCAAAGAACTCCGCTCACCCATGAAATCAGCCTGATATCCGAATTATACATGTCTGGATCTCTGCAGGGGCAGAAGATGCCAGTGGGCAGGTAAAGTGGAGTGGGAACCGCAACTGATATCAGAAGATAAACAAAAGGGAGAGGGTGCCACCAGATGTGAATGGTTGGAAAGTAATACCCCAATATGAGCGAGAGTGCCCTGCGTCTGGGGACTAGTGTTAACTTGGAAACTGGTTGAAAGCACTCCCAAAGAGCAAAGGATCGTGGGGAGAAATTGTGGGAATCAGGGTGGCTAGGGAGAGGGGCTTAAGTCCCCAGTCCCAGGAGAGCCTCCCCTGTTGCTGAGGCAGAGAGAGTGCAATGGAGAAACCAGGTCTTGGTCTCTAAGCCACCAGCACACCAGATAATGCATGGGTTCTGGCTCCTGTGAGGGGATGGGAGCCACGTCAGTGGGCAGAATGCACGAACCCTGCTACAAAGCCTGAGATACGCGCACACATCCCTCATGCTCCCCTGAGAGAGTTACAAAGGCCCGGCCAGCGCACTTTGACCCGCGCCATTGTTTCAGAGCCTAAGCTGTGCCCCCAAACTCTCCCCTGACAGAGGTGTGCAAAAGCCCGGCCAGGTGCTTTCAGACCTGCACCCTGTTCTCAGTGCCTGAGACGCACGCACGACCCATAGCCACCCCTGAAAGAGATGCATGCAAGACGGGCACTCTTAGACCCAGCAAGACCATGTACTCCCAGCCTAGGCCAGCGGGAAAATCTCAGTGTGTAATTGCTGCTTGGAATCGCTCTGATGGTCAGGAGCTCCCAGACAGCCACCACTGCCTTGGCTTTGGGTACAAGCAAAAGATCCTGCGTCCCCAGGGTCTGCAAATTGGAACCTGCTCTGCCAGCGGCCAAGGGGGAGCTTATTTAGGCTCTGCACCCAGACTGAGGCTTCTCTCTGAGAGGGAGGTCAGAGTGTGGTTTGTTTTTCTCTAAAACTAAAAAAACCTTTGGGACGCCTGGGTGGCTCCGTTGGTTGGGCAGCTGCCTTCGGCTCAGGTCATGATCCCAGTGTCCTGGGATCGAATCCCACATCGGGTTCCTTGCTCGACGGGGAGCCTGCTTCTCCCTCTGCCTCTGCCTCTGCCTGCCACTCTGTCTGCCTGTGCTCGCTCTCTCCCTCTCTCTCTCTGGTAAATAAATAAAATCTTAAAAAAATACTACAAAAATCATCAAAAGCACACAAGGTGAGAGGAAAAAAAAAGTGAACAAGCATAAAAACCGCCAGAGAACAAAAGCCTGAAAAAAACCATTTTCCTCAGAGCCCACCCCCTTGAGGGAGGCGGGAGGACTTAACTCAGGAAACATCATTGACTGACAACCCACGTGGCAGGCCCCTACCCCAGAAAACAAACCAAGAAAAAAAAAAAAAAACTACAAGAGAACAACCACTACTTCATAGGAAAATTGTTATTTTTCACTTGTTCCCCCTATTCTGGTTCATTTTTTTTACACACAGGTAATTTTTTAACCTATTTACCATCACAGCAAGCTGTACAGTACATCAAATTCCATAATACCCTTCTAACTTGAACTTTTTGATACATACACCTATATTTTTCTTTTGCATTTTTATTTTTTGAATTCCTCTTTTTTAATTTATCAGAGAGAGAGAGGGGGAGACTCAGACAGAATGGCAGACAGAGGTAGAGGGAGAAGCAGGCTGCCTGCCGAGCAAAGAGCCCGATGTGGGACTCGATCCCTGGACACTAGGATCATGACCTGAGCCAAAGGCAGCTGCTTAACCAACTGAGCCACCCAGGCGCCCCTTGAATTTTTCTTTTTTAATTTTAGTTTACTCTAGTTTATTCCTTTTCATTTTTATCCTCTATTATTCATATAGAGTTAAACTTCAAAGTAATCCCCTTTCCCCAATCAATACTACTCCTATAGGTAAACCAATTTTTAATCCCCCTTTATCTTAGGAAAGGTGAGTACTTTTTTTTCAATTTATTTATTTTCAGAAAAAACAATATTCATTATTTTTTCACCACACCCAGTGCTCCATGCAATCGTGCCCTCTATAATACACCCCACCTGGTACCCCAACCTCCCACCCCCCCGCCACTTCAAACAATTCAGATTGTTTTTCAGAGTCCATAGTCTCTCATGGTTCACCTCCCCATCCAATTTACCCCAACTCCCTTCTCCTCTCTAACACCCCTTGTCCTCCATGCTATTTGTTATGCTCCACAAATAAGGGAAACCATATGATAATTGACTCTCTCTGCTTGACTTATTTCACTCAGCATAATCTCTTCCAGTCCCGTCCATGTTGCTACAAAAGTTGGGTATTCATCCTTTCTGATGGAGGCATAATAAGCCATAGTGTATATGGACCACATCTTCCTTATCCATTCATCCGTTGAAGGGCATCTTGGTTCTTTCCATAGTTTGGCGACTGTGGCCATTGCTGCTATAAACATTGGGGTACAGATGGCCCTTCTTTTCACGACATCTGTATCTTTGGGGTAAATACCCAAGAGTGCAATGGCAGGGTCATAGGGAAATTCTATTTTTAATTTCTTGAGGAATCTCCACACTGTTCTCCAAAGAGGCTGCACCAACTTGCATTCCCACCAACAGTGTAAGAGGGTTCCCCTTTCTCCACATCCTCTCCAACACATGTTTTTTCATGTTTTGTTAATTTTGGCCATTCTACCTGGTGTAAGGTGATATCTCAATGTGGTTTTAATTTGAATCTCCCTGAGGGCTAATGATGATGAGCATTTTTTCATGTGTCTGATAGCCATTTGTATTTCTTGATTGGAGAAGTGTCTGTTCATATCTTCGGCCCATTTTTTGATATATTTGCCTGTTTCAAGTGTGTTGAGTTTGAGTAGTTCATTATAGATCCTGGATATCAAACTTGTGTCTGTACTGTCATTTGAAAATATCTTCTCCCATTCCATGAGTTGCCTCTTTGTTTTTTTGACTCTTTCCTTTGCTTTGCAAAAGCTTTTGATTTTGATGAAGTCCCAGAAGTTTATTTTCGCTTTTGTTTCCTTTGCCTTTGGAGATGTATCTTGAAAGAAGTTGCTGTGACTGATATCGAAGAGATTACTGACTATGATCTCCTCTAGGATTCTGATGGATTCCTGTCTCACGTTGAGGTCTTTTATCCATTTTGAGTTGATCTTTGTGTACGGTGTAAGAGAATGGTCGAGTTTCATTCTTCTACATATAGCTGTCCAGTTTTCCCAGCACCTTTTATTGAAGAGACTGTCTTTTTTCCACTGTATATTTTTTCCTGTTTTGTCGAAGATTAATTGACCATAGAGTTGAGGGTCCATATCTGAGCTCTCTACTCTGTTCCACTGGTCTATGTGTCTGTTTTTATGCCAGAACCATGCTGTCTTAGTGGTCACAGCTTTGTAATAAAGCTTGAAATCAGGTAAGGTGATGCCACCAGCTTTATTTTTGTTTTTCAACATTTACTTAGCGATTCTGATTCCATACAAATTTTAGGATTATTTGCTCCAGCTCTTTGAAGGATGTCGGTGGAATTTTGATCGGAATGGCATTAAAAGTATGATTGCTCTAGGCAGTATAGACAATTAACAATGTTTTTTCTTCCAATCCAAGAGCATGGAATGGTCTTCCATCTTTTTGTGTCTTCTTCAATTTCTTTCACGAGTATTCTGTGGTTCCTCGAGTACAGATCCTTTACCTCTTTGGTTAGGTTTATTCCCAGGTATCTTATGGTTCTTGGTGCTATTGTAAATGGAATCGATTCTCTAAATTCCCTTTCTGTATTTTCATTGTTAGTGTATAAGAAAACCACTGATTTCTGCACATTGACTTTGTATCCTGCCACGTTGCTGAATTGCTGTATGAGTTCTAGTAGTTTGGGGGTGGAGTCTTTTGGGTTTTCCATATAAAGAATCATGTCATCTGCGAAGAGAGAGAGTTTGACTTCTTCATTACCAATTTGGATACCTTTTATTTCTCTCTGTTGTCTGATTGCTGTTGCTAGGATTTCTAATACTATGTTGAACAAGAGTGGTGAAAGTGGGCATCCTTGTCTTGTTCCTGATCTCAATGGGAAGGCTGCAAGCTTTTTCCCATTGAGGATCATATTTGCTGTGGGTCTTTCATAGATAGATTTGATGAGGTTCAGGAATGTTCCCTCTATCCCTATACTTTGAAGCGTTTAAATCAGGAACGGATGCTGGATTTTGTCAAATGCTTTTTCTGCATCAATTGAGAGGATCATGTTGTTCTTCTCTCTTCTCATATTAATTTGTTGTATCACATTGATTGATTTGCGAATGTTGAACCATCCTTGTAGCCCAGGGATGAATCCCACCTGATCATGGTGGATAATCTTTTTAATGTGCTGTTGGATCCTGTTGGCTAGGATCTTGTTGAGAATCTTTGCATCCATATTCATCAGTGATATTGGTCTAAAATTCTCCTTTTTGGTAGGGTCTTTGCCTGATTTGGGGATCAGGGTAATGCTCACTTCATAGAAAGAGTCTGGAAGTTTTCTTCTACTTTCATTTTTTCTAACAGCTTCAGGAGAATAGGTGTTATTTCTTCTTTGAAGGTTTGGTAGAATTCCCCAGGTAATCCTTCAGGTCCTGGGATCTTGTTTTTTGGCAGGTTTTTGATCACTGCTTCAATCTCGTTATTAGTTATCGGTCTATCCAGGTTGTTGATATCTTTCTGGTTCAATGTTGGTAGTTTATATTTTTCCAAGAATACATCCATTTCATCTAGGTAGCTAAGCTTATTGGCATATAACTGTTGATAATAACTTCTGATGATTGTTTCTACTTCCTTGGTGTTAGTTGTGATCGCTCCCTTTTAATTCATAATTTTATGAATTTAAGCTTTCTCTCTTTTCTTTTGGATTAGTGTGGCCAATGGTTTATCGATCTTATTGATTCTTTCAAAAAACCAGCTTCTAGTTTCATTGATACGTTCTACTGAATCTCTGGTTTCTACCTCATTGATCTCAGCTCTACTCTTGATGATTTCCCTTTTATGTGTGGAGTTGGTTTGATTTGTTGTTGATTCTCCAGTTTTTTAAGGTGTAGAGACAGCTATTGTGTTCTAGATTTATCAGTATTCTTGAGGGAGGCTTGGATGGTTATGTATTTCCCCCTTAGGACCGCCTTTGCTGTATCCCATAGGTTTTGGATCGAAGTGTCTTCATTCTCATTGGTTTCCATGAATTGTTTCAGTTCTTCTTTGATCTCCTGGTTGATCCAAACATTCTTAAGCAATGTGGTCTTTAGCTTCCAGGTGTTTGAGTTCCTTCGGAACTTTTCCATGTGATTGAGCTCCAGTTTCAAATCATTGTGATCTGAGAATATGCAGGGAATAATCTCAGTTTTTTGGTATCGGTTGAGTCCTGATTTGTGACTCACTATGTGGTCTATTCTGGAGAAGGTTCCGTGTGCACTTGAGAAGAATGAGTATTCTGTTGTTTTAGGGTGGAATGTTCTGTATATATCTATGGGGACCATCTGGTCTAATGTTCCATTCAATGTTGTTGTTTCTTTATTGATTTTCTGCTTCGATGATCTGTCTAATTCTGAACGAGGCATGTTAAGATCTCCTATGATTAGTGTATTCATATCAATATGACTCTTTATCTCGATTAACAGTTTTCTTAAGTAATTGGCTGCTCCCATATTGGGAGCATAGATATTTACAATTGTTCGATCATCTTCATGGATAGTCCCTTTAAGGATTATGTATTGTCCTTCTGTATCTCTGACTAGTCTTTAGTTTGAAGTCTAATTTATCTGATATGAGAATCGCTACCCCAGCCTTCTTTTGAGGCCCATTGGCATGAAAGATGCTTCTTCATCCCTTTACTTTCAGTCTGGGTGTATCTTGGGTTCTTGTAGACAACATATGGATGGGTCCTGTCGTTTTATCCAATCTGAAACCCTGTGCCATTTTATGGGTGCATTTAGGCCATTTACATTGAGAGTGATTATTGATAGATACGCTTTTATTGACATAGAGTGACCTTCGAAGTCTTTCTTTCTGTAGACTGTCTCTATATTTCTGTTCAATGCTATTCTTGGGATTTTTCCTCTTTTATAGAACCCCCTTAATATTTCCTGTTGTCTCGGCTTGATGGTTGCATAGTCTTATAAACCTTGCCGGTCTTGAAAACTCTTTATCTCTCCATCCATTTTGAATGTCAGTCTTGCTGGATAAAGTATTCTTGGATGCATGTTCTTCTCATTTAGTGCCCTGAATATATCTTGCCAGCCTCTTCTGGCTCGCCAGGTCTCTGTGGACAGGTCTGACATTATTCTGATGGGCTTCCCTCTGTAAGTAAGGATCCTCTTTGCCCTGGTGGCTTTCAAGAGATTATACATACAATTATAATTCCTCAATTTGACTATCAGGTGTCGTGATTTTTTTTGGAATGTATAATCTTGGGTGGAGACCGTTCAGCCTCTAGTACATGAACGCTGGTTCAATTCGCGAGATTGGGAAAATTTTCATGAAGGACTTGTTCCACTATATCTTCTAGACTTCTTTATTTCTCATCCCCTTCAGGGATTCCAATAATTCTGATGTTGGAACGCTTCATGGCATCATTTATTTCCCTGATTCTGTTTTCGTGGTTTCTAAGCTGTTTGTTCCAGGCTTCCTCCTGATCCTTTCTCTCTATCTGTTTATCTTCCAGGTCACTAATTCTATCTTCTGTCTCAGTTACCCTAGCTTTGAGAGAGTTTAGAATAGATTGGAACTCATTGAGAGCATTGTGAACCTCCTCCCTGGTAGCTTTAAGCTCCGCCCCAACATTGTGAACATCCTGTCTGGTCACTTCCATTAGGCCCTAATCAATTCTGTTTGGTCATCCATGGCTTTCTCCAACCTACCTATTGCCTGGATAATTGTTAGCCTAAATTCTCTTTCCGACATATTGTCTATGTTGATAGCCCTTGGCTCTGTTGCAGAAGGTCCATCCTCTGTATTTTTCTTCTGTTGGGCATTCCTCCTCCTAGTCATTTTTGTGGGAGATGACTGAACAGATGTAGCTGGATTTATCAACTCTGGTGCAGTCACGTTGCACCCTGGAACACTTCTGAGCAATCAGGATTCCCCACCCAAACCAGAGACAAAAGAAAAGAAAAAAAAAGAAAACAAAACAAAAGAAGAAAAAAAAAGAGGGAGAGAGAGACAGGAAAAAAGGGAAGATGACAGAAAAGGTTCAGCCCAGATGGGCCCCAAGGTAAGATTTATGAAGTAGACAAACAAAAAGAGATAAAAAGACTGATACAAGTATATGACAAGATAAAAAAATATATACATGCAAATAAAAAAAGAACCTCGTCAAAAAGAACCACAAGTGTAACATTTATATGCTATCAGGACAAACACAAAAAACACAGAATCACTGGTGGAAGAAGATGGGAGAGTTCTTATAAATTCTCAGTGTGTGAGAGGAAGGTTGTTTTGATTCTTCCTGGATTTATCTTGATATCTTTGTTATAGGATTCAACTTTCTTAAGATAAAGGGGATTAAAAATTGGTTTACCTATAGGGGTAGTATTGATTGGGGAATGGGGATTACTTTGATGTTTAACTCCATATGAATATTAGAGGATAAAAATAAAAAAGGAATAAACTAGACTAAACTAAACTAAAATTTTAAAAAAGGAATTAAAAAAATAAAAATGCAAAAAAACCATAGGTGTATGTATCAAAAAGTTCAGGTTAGAAAGGTATTATGGAATTTGATGTACTGTACAACTTGCTATGTTGATAAATAGGTTAACAAAATTACCTATGTGTAAAAAAAAAAAAAATGTGAACCGGAATAGTGGGAACGAGTGAACAATACAAGTTTTCCTATGAAGTAGTGGTGGTTCTCTTGTAGTTTTTTTTTTTTTCTTTCTTGGTTTGATTTCTGGGGGAGGGGTCTGCCACGTGGGTTGTCAGTCAATGATGTTTCCTGAGTTAAGTCCTCCCGCCCCCCTCAAGGGGGTGGGTTCTGAGGAAACTGGTTTTCTTCAGGCTTTTGTTCTCTGGCGGTTTTTATGCTTGTTCACTTTTTTTTTTTCCTCTCACCTTGACCGCCTTTGATGGTTTTTGTAGTATTAGAGGAAATCAAACTGCACCCTGATCTCCCTCTCAGAGAGAAGCCTCAGTCTGGGTGCAGAACCTGAATAAGTTCCCCCTTGGCCGCCGGCACAGCAGGTTCCAAGTTGCAGACCCTGTGGGCGCAGGATCTTTTGCTTGTACCCAAAGCCAAGGCTGTGGCGGCTGTCTAGGAGCTCCCGACCGCCAGAGAGGTTCCAAGCAGCAATCACACACTGAGATTTTGCCGCTGACCCGGGCTGGGAGTGCCCGGCTTGCGCGCACATCTTTTCAGAGGCGGCTATGGGTCAGGCACGCGCCTCGGGCACTGAGAACGGGGCGCTGGTCCGTAAGCCCCAGGCTGGGCGTTTGCATACCTCTGTCAGGGGAAGTTTTTCAGGCACGTGGCTTAGGCTTTGAAACAATGGCGTGGGTCAAAGAGCGCCGGCAGGGCCATTGTAACTCAGGGGAGAATGAGGGACGTGTGCGCGTATCTCAAGGTTTGTCATAGGGCTAGCACGCGTTCTGTCGACCAGCACGGCTCCCATCCCCTTAAAGGAACTAGAACCCACGCATTCTCGGGCGCTCTGGTGGCTTAGGGACCAGGAGCTGCTTTCTCCGCCGCACTGTCTCTACCTCAGCGCCAGGGAGGCTGTCCTGGGAACGGGGCCTTAAGTCTCTGTCCCTAGCCGCCCCAATTCCCACAATATCCCCCCGTGATCCTTTGCTCTTTTGGAGTGCTTTCAACCTGTCTCCAAGTTAATGCTGGTCCCCAGATGCAGGGCACTCTCGCTCGTATTGGGGTATTAGTTTCCAACTAACTATGCCTCTGGTGGCTCCCTCCCCCTTTTGTTTATCTTTGAATATCTGATATCTGTCCACTGTTCCCACTCCGCTTTACCTGCCCACTGGCATCTTCTGCCCCTGTAGAGATCCAGACGTGTGTAATTCTGATCTCAGGCTGATTTCATGGGTGAACGGAGTTCTTTGGTATGTAATCAGCTCAGTTTGGGGTAGAGGCTGAAAAGGCGCCTCCTCCTACTCCCCTGCCACCTTGTCCCCTCCTCGCCCCTAACTCTTACCCGAGTTAATGACTGAAGACATTGGTCCCAAAGCCCTGAGACACATGCATTCCATGATGGCTCCTCTAGAGCCACACCACATCACTGGGCCTGCTCTCTGGAGGAAAGTCTGGCCGTCTCAGTTGCCTAAACCCTCCAGAATAGGAGAAACCTGCAAGGCCCCCCAGAGCCCACCCAAATTTCATAGGCCACTCTGGGAAAAAAGCACAGCCTGACACAGCCTCAGAACCATCCTCCAGGAAGACATGCAGGTCAATGGTCCTGAGTCCAAAGACTGAACCTGCCATGCCCCTAGGACCTCATTGGAACCCTAGCTTAGGTTTTCAGGCCTCTGTCTCCAGAGAACTGTTCTGGAAAACCAACATATGGACCAACCTGTCGGCTGTGAGCCATACAAGATAACCCCACCTGTCCTGAGCAGGAAACATGGCTCCTGGGAACGAAGTCTAACCCTGCATGGCCCCTGGGCCAAAGCCACATTGTAAGGTCTCCCTGGACATGAAGCAGCGTTGTGACACATTAGACTAAGAACTACCTTCAACACAGGTCTCCTGGTACTTGGAAGAGAGCCAGCGGATCAAGCCTGTCCTGTTGCTCGGCTGCAATGGTAAGGCGAGGAAAGCTTCCCAGGCCTCCATTCACAGAGCTCTGCTATCGAATCTTTCCATATGGGGGACCCAGGAGCCCTCGAAGTGGACTTACCCTGTCCCGCAGGAGGACACCTTGCTGTTTGGAGCAGCTTACAAGCTCCAGCTTGGGAAAACCTCCAAGGCTACTTGAGGCCACCCCACCATTCATTGTCCATCATGGATACAAACTCCAGCGTGAGCAGACATCTGACCCTCGCGGATAGTCAGGTGCTGGAGATCTTGGAACAGCCACTGCACATTTAAATGGCCATGTGCTCAGCACTGAGCTTAACCGTAGCTTGTGTTTTCAAAATTCTGTCCTCACACTTCTCGCCTGCAAGCCCTCCATATTGGGAATTCTGGAGCCACAACACAGCCTTCTGTCTGCCCACCAGAAAGAAGAAGTGCCCTATGGGTCTGCGCAGAAACCCCACATGAGGATCCAGCTGCACGTTTCTCAATGTCACCCCATTATCATAGGCCTCCCTCTGCATGAATGCTCTGTCTGACACAACTTGAGCCCCGACCTCCTGTCAGCCACCCAGACAGTAAACCCCATATACTGCAGGTGAGCCCTGCCTTGGCCCAAGGCCATCATCTCGAAGCAACCTGGGTATTCAGGTGCCTGTCCCAGAACTTAGCTCAAATTCCAGCCCATGGGGTACCCTGAAGCACAAAAAGACCTCATTGCCCATGACAGGAAAACAGAATGTTGAGATGGCTGTGCCACCCTCAGAGTGGGAGCCAGTTGCATGGCCCATGAGACCACGCCCAGTCAGGATGGGCAGCTGGGCACAAACAGGCATTGCAACCCTTAGCCTGAGAACCTTTTCAAACAAGCCCACTTGGGTAATGGACCAGGAGCCCACAGAGAAGGCCTCTCATGCCCCTAGGCCCACATCCTGAGCCTTGGTTGTGTTATCCAGTCACCTGGACCAAGAACACATCTCTGGAATCCCTGTATGGATGGAACCCCTGAGACGGAAAACAGTGTTTTCCTCTTCCCCAGAAAGACATCAAAATATTGGGTGCCAGGCAGAATCCCCAGATAGGAAGAATAACCCATGGACCCATGAGGCCACTCCTCCATTCTGTAGCCATCCTAGACACACAATCCTAGTCACCCGAATTTTCAATCCCCAGGACCTGCCCTCAGGGTCTGCAGATTGGGCCTGGATCACATCGCCCCTAACTCTTACCCAAGTTTGTGTCTGAAGACTTTGGTCCCAAAGCCCTCACCCACATGCCCTCCAGCATGGGTCCTCCAAAATCACAGAATATCAGTGCGCCTGCTCCCTAAGGAAATTCTGCCCATCTCACTTGCCCAAACCTTCCACATTAGGAGAAACCTACAGGGCCACTGAGCCCACCCCAATTTCATAGGCCACCCTGGAGAAAATGAACAGTCTGACACAGCATCAGCACCTACCTCCAGGAAGACACACAGTCAATGGCCCAGAGTAAGAAGATTGAACCTGCCATGCACCTAGGACCTCATTGGAACCCTAGCTTAGATTTTCAGGCCTCTATCCCCAGAGGCCTGTTCTGGAAAACCAACATATGGTTCAATATGTGGTGCGTGAGCCATAAAAGAGAACCCCACCTGTCCCGAGGAGGAAATTCTGCACTTGAGAACTGGGTCTAACTTTCACGTAGGAGAATCCTGCAAGGTCCCAGAGCCATCACCACATTCTATGGTCTCCCTGGACACCAGGCAGCATTGGGAACCGTTAGACTGAGAACTTCCATCAAGGCAGATCACGTGGAGCGTGGAATCAGAGCCAGGGAATCACGCCTGCCCTGTTCGTCAGATAAAATGGTATTGCGAGGTGGGCTTCCCAGGTCTCCATTCAGAGAGCTCTGCTATCGAATCTTTCCGCATGGGGGACCCTGGAGCCCTGTAAGCGGACTTCTCCTGTTCCACAGTAGGACACCTTGTTGTTTGGAGGAGCTCACAAGCTCCAGATTGGGAAAACCTCCAAAGCTTCTCGAGGCCACCCCACCATTCGGTGACCATCATGGATACAAACTCCAGCGTGAGCAGACATCTGACCCTCGCGGATACTCAGGTGCTGGAGATCTCGAAACAACAATTGCACATCTGAACGATCCTTTTGTTTCTCGCTAATATTGTTTATTTTTACATTCTTTTTTTTATAAGACATATTACTAAAGCTTAGTGATTATAATGATCTTAGCAATTAGCATTTGGTCTCATTCATTTTACTGGTTGTCTTTCTCTTTTCAAGTTTATTGCATCTATGTTTGCTTAATTACAAATTCCTTTTGTTTGACCTGAGTTTCTTTTTTTTTAAATATTTTTTAATTTTATTTATTTGACAGAGAGAGATCACAAGTAGGCAGAGAGGCAGGCAGAGAGAGAGAGAGGAGGAAGCAGGCTCCCTGCTGAGCAGAGAGCCCGATGCGGGACTCGATCCCAGGACCCTGAGATCATGACCTGAGCCGAAGGCAGCGGCTTAACCCACTGAGCCACCCAGGCGCCCCTTGTTTTACCTGAGGTTCAGTAGCTCTTCTCATTCTGGTTTGTTTGTTTGTTTGTTTGTTAGATTTTATTTATTTATTTGACAGAGTTCACAAGTAGGCAGAGAGGCAGGCAGAGAGTGAGGAAGGGAAGCAGACTCCCACCTGAGCACAGAGACTGATGCAGGGCTTAATCCCAGGACTCTGGGATCACCTGAGCCGAAGGCAGAGGCTTTAAACCACTGAGCCACTCAGATGTCCCCTCATTCTAGTTTCTTTTTTTTTTTTTACTATTTTATTTATTTATTTTCTGAGTTGTAAAAGTTCTTAAATTCAGTCTAATCTCCAAATCTCTGTTTTATTTATTTATTTTTAATTTATTTTGTATTTTCAGAAAAAACAGTATTCATTATTTTTCACCACACCCAGGGCTCCATGCAATCCGTGCCCTCGATAACCCACCACCTGGTACCCGGACCTCCCACCACCTGCACCTTTGAAATTCTCAGATTGTTTTTCAGAGTCCATAGTCTCTCATGGTTCACCTCCCTTTCCAATTTACCCAAATTCCCTTCTCCTCTCTAACTCCCCATGTCCTCCATGCTATTTGTTATGCTCCAAAAAGAAGTAAAACCATATGATAATTGACTCTCTCTGCTTGACTGATTTCACTCAGCATAATCTCTTCCAGTCCCGTCCATGTTGCTACAAAAGTTGGGTATTCATCTTTTCTGATGGAGGCATAATACTCCATAGTGTATATGGACCACATCTTCCTTATCCATTCATCCGTTGAAGGGCATCTTGGTTCTTTCCATAGTTTGGCGACTGTGGCCATTGCTGCTATAAACATTGGGAACAGATGGCCCTTCTTTTCACAACATCTGTATCATTGGGGTAAATACACAGGGGTGCAATTGCAGGGTCATAGGTGAGTTCTATTTTTAATTTCTTGATGAATCTCCACATTGTTTTCCAAAGAGGCTGCACCAACTTGCATTCACACCAACAGTGTAAGAGGGGTCCCCTTTATCCACATCCACTCCAACACATGTTGCTTCCTGTCTTGTTAATTTTGGCCATTATAAATGGTGTGAGGTGATATCTCAATGTGGTTTTAATTTGAATCTCCCTGAGGGCTAATGATGATGAGCATTTTTTCATGTGTCTGATAGCCATTTGTATGTCTTGATTGGAGAAGTTTCTGTTCATATCTTCTGCCCATTTTTTGATGTGTTTGTCTGTTTCGTGTGGTTTGAGTTTGAGGAGTTCATTATAGATCCTGGATATCAACCTTTTGTCTGTACTGTCATTTGCAAATATCTTCTCCCATTCCGTGGGTTGCCTCTTTGTTTTTTTGACTGTTTCCTTTGCTGTGCAGAAGCTTCTGATTTTGATGAAGTCCCAGAATTTTATTTTTGCTTTTGTTTCCTTTGCCTTTGGAGACATATCTTGAAAGAAGTTGCTGTGGCTGATATCAAAGAGATTACTGCCTATGTTCTCCTCTAGGATTCTGTTGGATTCCTGTCTCACGTTGAGGTCTTTTATCCATTTTGAATTTATCTTTGTGTACGGTGTAAGAGAATGCTGGAGTTTCATTCTTCTACATATAGCTGTCCAGTTTTCCCAGCACCATTTATTGAAGAGACTGTCTTTTTTCCACTGTATATTTTTTCCTGTTTTGTCAAAGATCATTTGCCCATTGAGTTGAGGGTCCACATCTGGGCTCTCTATCTGTTCCACTGGTCTATGTGTCTGTTTTTATGCCAGTACCATGCTGTCTTGGTGATCACAGCTTTGTAGTAAAGCTTGAAATCAGGTAACGTGATGCCCCCCGTTTTATTTTTGTTTTTCAACATTTACTTAGCGATTTGGGGTCTCTTCTGATTCCACACAAATTTTAGGATTATTTGCTCCAGCTTTTTGAAGAATACCGGTGGAATTTTGAACAGAATAGCATTAAAAATATAGATTGCTCTAGACAGTATAGACATTTGAACAATGGTTATTCTTCCGATCCAAAAGCATGGAATGGTCTTCCATCTATTTGTGTCTTCAATTTCTTTCATGAGTGTTCTCTAGTTCCTCGAATACAGATCCTTTCCCTCTTTGCTTAGGTTTATTCCCAGGTATCTTATGGTTCTTGGTGATTTAGGAAATGGAATCTATTCTCTAATTTCCCTTTCTGTATTTTCATTATTAGTGCATAAGAAAGCCATTTATTTCTGTACATTGACTTTGTATCCTGCCACGTTGCTGAATTGTTGTATGAGTTCTAGTAGTTTGGGGGTGGAGTCTTTTGGTGTTTCCATATAAAGAATCATGTAATCTAAAAAGAGAGAGAGAGTTTGACTTCTTCATTACTAATTTGGATACCTTTTATTTCTCTTTTGTCTGATTGCTCTCTCTAGGACTTCTAATACTATGTTGAACAAGAATCCTGCCACGTTGCTGAATTGCTGTATGAGTTCTAGTAGTTTGGGGGTGGAGTCTTTTGGGTTTTCCATATAAAGAATCATGTCATCTGCGAAGAGAGAGAGTTTGACTTCTTCATTACCATTTTGGATACATTTTATTTCTCTCTGTTGTCTGATTGATGTTGCTAGGATTTCTAATACTATGTTGAACAAGAGTGGTGAAAGTGGGCATCTTTGTCTTATTCCTAATCTCAATGGGAAGGCTGCAAGCTTTTTCCCATTGAGGATGATATTTGCTGTGGGCCTTTCATAGATAGATTTGATGAGGTTCAGTAATATTCCCTCTATCCCTACACTTTGAAGCGTTTTAATCAGGAACGGATGCTGGATTTTGTCAAATGCTTTTTCTGCATCAATTGAGAGGACCATGTGGTTCTTCTCTCTTCTCATATTAATTTGTTGTATCACATTGATTGATATGAGAATGTTGAACCATCCTTGTAGCCCAGGGATGAATCCCACCTGATCATGGTGGATAAACTTTTTAATGTGCTGTTGGATCCTGTTGGCTAGGATCTTGTTGAGAATCTTAGCATCCATATTCATCAGTGATATTGGTCTGAAATTCTCCTTTTTGGTAGGGTCCTTGCCTGGTTTGTGGATCAGGGTAATGCTGGCTTCATAGAAAGAGTCTGGAAGTTTTCCTTCTGCTTCAATTTCTTGAAACAGCTTCAGGAGAATAGGTGTTATTTCTTCTTTGAAGGTTTGGTTGAATTCCCCAGGGAATCCGTCAGGTCCTGGGCTCTTGTTTTTTGGCAGGTTTTTGATCACTGATTCAATCTCGTTATTAGATATCGGTCTATTCAGGTTGTCGATTTCTTCCTGGTTCAATGTTGTAGTTTATATTTTTCCAGGAATGCATCCATTTCATCTAGGTTGCTAAGCTTATTAGCATATAACTGTTCATAATAACTTCTGATGATTTTTTCTACTTCCTTGGTATTAGTTGTGATCTATCCCTTTTCATTCATAATTTTATGAATTTGGGATTTCTCTCTTTTCTTTTGGATTAGTGTAGCCAGTGGCTTATCGATCTTATTGATTCTTTCAAAAAACCAGCTTCTAGTTTCATTGATGCATTCTACTGTATCTCTGGTTTCTCCCTCATTGATCTCAGCTCTAATCTTGATGATTTCCCTTCTTATGTGTGGAGCTGGTTTGATTTGTTGTTGATCCTCCAGTTCTTTAAGGTGTAGAGACAGCTGGTGTGTTCTGGATTTTTCAGTTTTTTTGAGTGAGGCTTGGATGGCTATATATTTTCCCCTTAGGACGGCCTTTGCTGTATCCCATGGGTTTTGGACCGAAGTGTCTTCATTCTCATTGGTTTCCATGAATTGATTCAGTTCTTCTTTGATCTCCTGGTTGATCCAAGCATTCTTAAGCAAGGTCGTCTTTAGATTCCAGGTGTTTGAGTTCCTTCTGAACTTTTCCTTGTGATTGAGCTCCAGTTTCAAATCATTGTGATCTGAGAATATGCAGGGAATAATCTCAGTCTTTTGGTATTGGTTGAATCCTGATTTGTGACCCAGTATGTGGTCTATTCTGGAGCAGGTTCCGTGTGCACTTGAGAAGAATTTGTATTCTATTGTTTTAGGGTGGAATGTTCTGTATATATCTATGAGGTCCATCTGGTCCAATGTGTCATTCAATGCTCTTGTTTCTTTATTGATTTTCTGCTTCGATGATCTGTCTAATTCTGAAAGAGGCGTGTTAAGATCTCCTACGATTAGTGTCTTTATATCAATATGACTCTTTATCTTGATTAACAGTTTTCTTAAGTAATTGGCTGCTCCTATATTGGGAGCAAAGATATTTACAATTGTTAGATCATCTTGGTGGACAGTCCATTTAAGGATTATGTAGTGTCCTTCTGTATCTCTGACTACAGTCTTTAGTTTGAAGTCTAATTTATCTGATATGAGAATCACTACCCCAGCCTTCTTTTGAGTCCCATTGGCATGAAAGATGCTTCTCAATCCCTTCACTTTCAATCTGCGTGTATCTTTAGGTTCAAAATGGGTCTCTTGTAGACAGCATATGGATGCTTCCTGTCGTTTTATCCAATCTGCAACCCTGTGCCGTTTTATGGGTGCATTTAGGCCATTCACATTGAGAGTGATTATTGATTGATACGTTTTTATTGATATCGAGTTACCTTTGAAGTCTTCCTTTCTGTAGACTGTCTCTATATTTCTGTTTAATGCTATTCTTGGGATTTTACCTCTTTTATAGAAACCCCCTTAATATTTCCTTCAGTGTCGGCTTGGTGGTTGCACAGTCTTTTAAGCCTTGCCGGTCTTGGAAACTCTTTATCTCTCCATCCATTTTGAATGTCAGTCTTGGTGGATAAAGCATGTTCTTCTCATTTAGTGCCCTGAATATATATTTCCAGCCTCTTCTGGCTTGCCAGGTCTCCGTGGACAGTCTGACGTTATTCTGATGGGCTTCCCTCTGTAAGTAAGGAGCCTCTTTGCCCTGGTGGCTTTCAAGAGATTATACCTACAATTATAATTCCTCAATTTGACTATCAGGTGTCGTGATGTTTTTTTGGAATGTATAATCTTGGGTGGAGACCGTTCAGCCTCTAGTACATGAACGCTGGTTTCATTCGCGATTTTCAGAAAATTTTCATGAAGGACTTGTTCCACTATATCTTCTAGACTTCTTTATTTCTCATCCCCTTCAGGGATTCCAATAATTCTGATGTTGGAATGCTTCATGGCTTCATTTATTTCCCTGATTCTGCTTTCGTGGGATCTAAACTGTTTGTTCCAGGCTTCCTCCTGATCCTTTCTCTCTATCTGTTTGTCTTCCAGATCACTAATTCTATCTTCTGTCTCAATTACCCTAGCTTTGAGAGAGTTTAGATTAGATTGGAACTCATTGAGAGCATTGTGGACCTCCTCCCTGGTAGCTTTAAGCTCCGCCCTAACATTGTGAACATCCTGTCTGGTCGCTTTCAGTTCGGCCCTAATCAATTCCGTTTGGTCATCCATGGATTTCTCCAACCTAGCTATTGCCTGGAAAATTGTTTGCCTGAATTCCCTTTCCGACATATTGTCTATATTGATAGCCGTTATCTCTGTTGCAGAAGGTCCATCCTCTGTATTTTTCTTCTGTTGGGCATTCCTCCTCCTAGTCATTTTGGTGGGAAAAGACTGAACATATGTAGCTGGATGTATCAACTTTGGTGCATTCAAGGTGCACCCTGGAGCTCTTCTGAGCAATCAGGATTCCCCACCCAAACGAGAGACAAAAGAAAAGAAAAAGACAAAGAAAAAAAGGAAAAGAAGAAAAAGAAAAAAGAAAAAAGAGAAAAAAAAAGAGAGAGAGAGAGAGACAGGAAAGAAAGGGAAGATGACAGAGAAGGTTCAGCCCAGATGGGCCCCAAGGTAAGAGTTATGAAGTAGACAAACAAAAAGAGATAAAAAGACTGGTACAATTATATGGCAAGAGAAAGAAATATATATATATTTCTCTCATATTGGGATATTACTTTCCAACGGGTTGCTTCTGGTGATTCTCTCCTCCATTTCTTTATCTTCCATATATATATATATATATATTTATATATATATGCAAATAAAGAAAGAACCTCGTCAAAAAGAACCACAAGTGTAAAATTTATATGCTATCAGGACAAACACAAAAAAACACAGAAACACTGGTGGAAGAAGATGGGAGAGTTCTTATAAATTCTCAGTGTGTGCGAGGAAGGTTGTTTTGATTCTTCCTGGATGTATCTTGATATCTTTGTTAAAGGACTCAACTTTCCTAAGATAAAGGGGATTAAAAATTGGTTTACCTATACGGGTAGTATTGATTGGGGAAAGGGGATTACTTTGAAGTTAACTGTATAAAAATATTAGAGGATAAAAATAAAAAGGAATATACTAGACTAAACTAAACTAAAATTTTAAAAAAAGGAATTAAGAAAGTAGAAATGCAAAAGAAAAACATAGGTGTATTTATCAAAAAGTTCAGGTTAGAAAGGTATTATGGAATTTGATGTACTGTACAGCTCGCTGTGATGGTAAATAGGTTAAAAAATTACCTATGTGTAAAAAAAAAAATATATGAACCGGAGTAGTGGAAACGAGTGAACAATACAAGTTTTCCTATGAAGTAGTGGTGGTTCTCTTGTAGTCCTTTTTTTTTTTTCTTGGTTTGTTTTCTGGGAGAGGGGCCTGCCACGTGGGTTGTCAGTCAATGATGTTTCATGAGTTGAGTCCCCCCGCCCCCCTCAAGGGGGTGGGCTCTGGGGAAACTGTTTTTTTTCAGGCTTTTGTTCTCTGGACATTTTAATTTTTGTTCACTTCTGTTTTTCGCTCTTGCGTTGACTGCTTTTGGTGGTCTTTGTAGGTTTAGAGAAAAGCAATATGAACCCTGACCTCCCTCTCAGAGAGAAGCCTCAGTCTGGCTGCAGAGCCCAAATAAATCCCCCCTTCGCCACTGGCAGAGCAAGTTCCCAGTCGCGGTCCCTGGGGACTCAGGGTTTTTTGCTTGTACCCAAAACTATGGCAGTGGCGGCTGTCTGGGCAGCTTCAGACTGCCAGAGAAGTTCCAAGAAGCGATCACACACTGAGATTTTCCAGCTGGCTTTGGTTGGGAGTACCTGGTCTTTCCGGGTCCAAGAGCACCCAGCTGGAGCCTGTGCACACCTCTCTCAGGGGAGGGCACGTGGCAGGACTCTGATTCTGATGGCACAGCAGGGCACTTGTGTGGGGACTGCAAAAAGGCTGTACTTCTTTTGGCTGGTGAGGCTCTCAGCCCCTCATGGGAGCTGGGCACCACACTCTCTCAGGCGCACTGGTGGTTCAGAAACCTAAACCTGGTTTCTCTGCTGCACTCTCTCTGTCTCTGCGCCAGGGGTGGCTGTCCTGGGTCTGGGGACTTAAGCCCCTGACCCTAACACCCCGATTCCTGCAATCCCCCCCCGGTGATCCTTTGCTCTTTTTGAGTGCTTTCTACCAGACTCCTGAGTTAATGCTGGTCCCCAGGCGCAGGGCACTCTCATATTGGGATATTACTTTCCAACGGGTTGCTTCTGGTGATTCTCTCCTCCATTTCTTTATCTTCCATATCAGTCTGACTTTCCCACTCCACTTTACCTACCCACTGGCGTCTTCTGCTCCGGTAGAGATCCAGACGTGTATAATTCTGATCTCAGGCTGATTTCGTGGGTAATCGGAGTTTTTTGGAAGGTAATCAGCTCACTTTAGGGTACAGGTTGAAAGGGCGCCTCCTCCTACTTCCCTGCCATCTTAACTCCCTCCTTAAGATGAAAATTAATATCACTTTGAGACACATTCTAATATCAGCATTTAATAGTACTACTTTCCTGTTCATTAGTCACATCACACAGATTTTGGTATGATTCATTTATTTTCTTTTTTATGGGTTTGTTTATTTGCAAGAAAGAGAGAGAGGGAAAGAAAGATCATGAACAGGAAAGAGGGGCAAAAGAAGAGGGAGAAGCAGGCTCCCTGCTAAGTAGGGAGCCCAGCATGGGGCATAAGACCAGGACCTTGGCATCATAACCTGAACTGAAGGTACCTGCTTAACCAACTGAGCCACCCAGTTGCCCCACATTACTTTTATTTCCAATAAAATATTTAAAATATTTTCTAATTCTCCTTGTGACTTCTACTTCAGCCCATCGGTTATTTAGAAGTGTGTTGTTTAGTTCCAGATCTACTGAGGAGCTGAAGGCGGATACTGTTGTTATTTGACATCAAGTTTTTTATTTATATCATTTTTACCTTTTTTCCCTTGTAATTTCTAATACTCTGAAAAACCTCCATATGTTCATTCTTGATATTGATCTCTCCTACTTTAAACTGTAAGATATTATTCATAATCATTTTGAATTCTCTACCTGATAGTTTGAGTATCTGGTCATTTCTGAGTCCTTTCCTATTGATTGATTTGCCTCTTGACAATGGGTTGTTTTTTTTTTTTCTTCCTCTCTTTCTCTCCCTTCCTTTCTTTCTTTCTTTATTTTTTTCTTTCTTTCTATTAACTTGTCTTGTGGTTTATTGAAGGACCATTACAGAGGAATTTCCTTAAACATACCTAAGTTACAAGTCCTCTATAGTTGAGCTGGATACCCAGGACATATTTGTTAAGAAAGTTTTACAAGCAATTACGTTAGTTGCTTTTGCCTTGGGAAAGAGACAACTCTTGGCAAAAAGAATAGACTAACCAAAGTTTGGAAGGAAAGCCTGGGTGTTGAGATGCTTTGGGATGTAAGGCTTTAATAAATTCTGACATATTCCTGGAAACCTAGAAAGCCATGCACTACACATGACAATGCTATTATTTTAGGATTGGTGTGTTTGTGATTTGTGGAGGATTTCCCTCAAAATGTGTGTCTGCCCCCAGTTTTAGTCATCTTGTAAGTTTGTAAGAACAATGGTGTTCTCTTAAACCACTCTTGTTTCTCCCCAATTAGACTCTTATGGCTTCTACTTGGTGCTTGCTCTTATGTAGTGTAGTTCACCTCCATGTCAAGTAAGCTCTGTGTGGCATCAGAGGTGGGTTTCTCTCAGTGTGCCTGCTGTTCTTTCCCACGGTAGAAGGGAACTGCAAGTTGAGTTGTGGTAGGTCTTATGCAGTAGAATATTTTTTTGCCATTCCTCAGATGTAGAAGACCACTTCATTCATATTGGTGTAAGACGTTGTGCTCAGGGATGTTAGTTTCAACTTCCCCTAAGGTAGAGGGCTTTTGCTCATGTCTGGGAATGACAGACTTAGGGTTTTAAGAGAAAAGGATGGGGCTTTGTGACTTTTCTAGGGGGAGTAAATAATTTCCTGAATTCCTGTCAGTTAAAAAGGAAACCCTTTCTTGTATCTGCACCTGTTCCCAATCTTTTTTATTAGCACCCAGTGAAGTCCATGGATGGATAAAATGACTATCTGTGGGTAAAAATGTCCTTGCCTTAATAGTTCCAGGGGTTATATAGACTGATTTTAACCTCTAAAAAGTCTTTATAAATTAATGAAAAATTTGGCTGATTTATTCTTACTTGTTTGTGTAGTATGAATATCTGTTTTCATACTCTGCTAATCTGGGATAAGACAGTCCTATTTCTTGTTGTTGTTGCTGTTGTTTTGTTTTGTTTTCCTTGGGGACCTCATCTTTCCTTGTATTTCAGGTTTCTAGTCTGATTTGGGGACTCAGCTGCCTGATGTGCAAAGGAAGAGTGATTTTGTGGTTTATCTGTTGAGTTGTTTCTCATTGTTATCAGGATAGTGGCAACACATTCTCACGAACTCCATATTCTAGTCATAAATGAAGCCTCCAGTTAATTTCTGAATCTTAAAAATATATGAAATTATTAAATGAGGGAATGGTGAAGTTAACTCTTCCACATCATGGTTTCTCTTCCTCAGCTGTGGAAATTTATGGAGGAAGTCTCTTCATGGCTTAATGATATATATTTCTACAATATTCTTCATGGACAACACATCTATGACAGTCATTTATTTCAGTGTATATGTCTTCTTGAGTGTGTTCAAGTCACCGCCTAATTGATTAAAATGCAGTTACCCTTTTGCACATGGTATTTTTATTTTTATAATTTTTATCAAATTGCAATGTTTGCCTTAGGAATTGTTCTTAAAATGTTTGTTCCTTCATTACAAAAGACATGTGGAGAGTATAGGGAAGGTCTGTGTCACTCTATACATTTTTAATTTAATATAAACATACATAAATGTTAAAGAAATAGACTATCACACTTTGAAGTCTTTTGTTTGCTTTCCTCTCATTTGATGGATTTGGACGATTTCACTTCCAACCTCCAACCACATAGAAATATTTTTAGCATGGAAGATCTGATCTTTTCTAAATTATATGGCAGAATCAATGTGCATAATACTCATATCATGACCCTCAATTACTTTCCATATTATAATTTTATCATTTGTTGACTGATTTCTAGATTCATATCCTTTACTCCATCTAAGCATTATTTTGAATTTTCAACTTTACAGAAGGCTATCCCTGCTTATTCAATCTAAAATAAGAGCTATCCTCCCCAATATCAAGATCTATTCTGCTACATTGTTCTTCAGTTTTAAATCAAAGAAAAATAAAACATGACATTATATATTTTTCACTAAGGAATAAGTATTCTTTATTTCTAACACAATTACTCTAGGTTAGGAATATGAGAATGTATATGCAAATGGAAATGATGACTAGAAGAAACAATGACAAAAACAACTGATATTTTATGTGAATCTATAAGCTTAAGTTTGAATACCAGCCCCCAAAATTGTTGCATCTGACTATACTGAGATCTTTCTTTCAGTTTTGAGGTTTCCCAAGCAGTCTTGGTGATTACAGACAAGATGAGCTAAGAAAGCATTCTCAAACTTTGTTCTTCTGTCAGATTCTGGATTACCAATGTACCTGTTTATACCAGAAGAGATGACAGCCACTTGTTCATCAACAGCCATGAGAGAACACTATACTTGTTTCAAGAATTCAGTCAGACATACACTGAGATTCAAGATTTGTGAGTCACTCTACTGAGGTCAGAACTGAACTGGGCAAAAGTAGGGACCTCAGCTTAATGAGGCAATTCCTCATACCTGCTACCTGCTTTAAGGCTTGATTTTGGCAGCAGACCCAATGTGTAGAATAGACAAATTAACATTAGTAAAAGGTGGATACCTTTGAAGAGAGATTCTGTCTCACTCACAGAATGAAATTACCAGAGGGCTGGGATTTGTTGTGCACATTGGCATACCTTGATCCTGTAAGAGTGCCTGACAGCCAGGCAGAATTTTTGAGTGGATGCTTAACGCTTAAAGTGTATTTATTGAATGAATGAATGAATGAATGAATGAATGAAAATAATGTACAAATTCTTAGAAAAAAATTTTTTCTGTGTATCCTGATATGAAAAACCCAAGGGGCATCACATCATTCTGCATTTCTGACAAAATTTTATAGTATAAAGAGCTGGAGAAGCAAAATCTGGCTACAAAGGAAATACTAAGAATAAGAAGAGAGGAGATGAGTTGTAGATATAACATAAATAGTGCAGGGATATATTGCAGAGATAAAATAAAGGTAGATGTCAGATCCCTAGAAGACAACAAATATAAGCCGAATGAGCAGAGAGAGAGCTTTAGAATGAAGAGGAAGTAAGAGATCTGAGACAAAAATTTAGCAAAAGATCATATAATAATTTTTGGAGGGGCAGGAATAAGATTTTATCCAACCTGTAACTATTATTAGGAACCCTAATTTTAATGTGCTTATTACTATTGCTATGTGTTAAATATTTTCTTTAAAACTTATCTACACTATGAATTTCTCTTATAGAGTTTCCACCATACATGTATAGAATAGAAAACCAATTACTGCTACACATTTCACTTGATGATGTCTCAAATGAATGAATGAAAGGAAATGTTAATTCTTCCAGCGAAATTCTGTACTTGAAACACCTGAGTGGCTCAGTCTTAAGCATCTCCTTTAACTCAGGTCCTGATCCCAGCCAGGGTCATGGAATCCTGGCCCAGGTCAGGTTCCCTGCTCCAAGTGAGTCTGCTTCTCCCTCTCCCATTCCCCCTGCTTGTGTTCCATCTTGTGCTGTCCCTCTGTATCACTGTCAAGCAAATAAGTAAATTTTAAAAATATATTTATATATACTTATACATTATAAAATTTATATATATATAATTTATCATATATATATATATATATATATGAAAATATTTCCTTTCCAAATACATCAGGCCTCCTTATCATACTATGTTCTCCAATGATACACAGAGAAGACAGTCTGGATCACAGACCCCAGGGAATTTTATATATACCATGAACTCTGGAGGCCCTGTTAATAGGCTTGCCATTGATTCAAGTCTGACATGGAAAATAAAACTTTCATAAAGATGAGAGAAATGAACTTCAAATGACCATGACTGACCATATTCAGTTTGTAGCAGTTACACTGTTCTTGTTTTCAGAATAACTGTTATACCAAAAAAAACTCCATTGCATAGTGGTCAGTGTACACTCTATAAAACCAAACTTCCTGAATTGGATCCTGGGTGAATAACTCTAGGGAGATTATGTAATTTTTCTTTGCTTCAGTTTCTCATCTCAAAATGGGAATAATAATAATACATATCCATGCTATTACAGGATTAAGTTAGTCAACAAATGCAATGTGCTGAGAATTGTGTCTGAGGTACAGGAAACCCTCAACAAATGTGGGCTCTTATTAATATCACCTTATAAGAAACAGATAGCATCCTTTACCAAAAGGCTGACTTTTATTTGTTGAACTCTCAGAAAGTGTTCATTGTTTTTAACACTTCAGGATATGAAGTGCTAGCAATTAATTTAGAGTTTACAATCTTCCCAGGATGCTTGACATCTCATAATATCTAAATTCCATTTGTGTTTTTTCAGTGCATAATATGCACATATCAAAACTCTTCAGTTGTAGACCAGCTTGATAACTTTCTCATTTCTTATATGCCTTGCCAACATAAGATCCTAAATCAGAAGGTCTACACACCATCCTAATATGTGGTAATACACAGGATATAGAAGGAGAGAAAGAGAGAGTGAGAATATATATATATATATATATATATATATATATTCATTATATAGTAGAGACCAGAATAAAACTAGGGAATATCATTAAGAGATAACAGAGCTGTAAGAAATATGAACTTTATTAAGACTCAAATTAGAAGAGGAAATTCAAATTCACAGTCCATCTACCTTGCAGTGCAGTTTGTTCTAAATTCTAATGTATACCATAGTGGTTGTACTTTGAACAACTCTTGGGGCACTTGGGTGGCTCAGTTGGTTAAACATGAGATTCCTGACTGAGCCTCACAACCGTGAGATGGAATCCTGCGTCCATCTCCATGCTTAAGATTCTCTCGTTCCATATCCCTGTGCCACTCGCCTCTAAAAAAACACAATTATTAACATCTATTTCAAAGCATTGTCTGGGAAGACATTTTTCTATGCTATAAGTGTCAAGAATTATTGTTGATGGTATTCTTGAGGAGGTCATAAATGGATCATTGTCCAAAATTGTCTCCTTACTAACACAACCAACATACTTACTTCTAGAGTATTGTCTCTTTCCTAACTTCGTATAAGTGCATATAGAGACCATATAACAAAAAGACACACCTGCTTACTTTACACCTTTATCTAAACCTGACTTTAATAATCAAAATGATTTTTTTTTACTCAAACAGTAAAATACTTGAAACAGTCAATTGTGTCTATTTAAATAGTCTCATGACAATTTGGTTACAGTGAAGGGTAGAGTATAATTTTCCCAATCTTGAAACAGAGCCCTGGATATATAGGGTGAGGGTCAGGAAGTTGCTAGGACAACTGGCTGCTATCGTTTTCCTGACTGCTGCTTAGGCTTCCTGGCACCAATAACACCTCCTTAATAAAAACATAAACAAAACCCAGGTCTAAAAATGATGCATGAAATCAAGAGAACTATGGTCAAAAATCCATGTCTGCTCTTAAAAAAATGATATCAGCCTGTTATAGACACCCTTTCACCCTTTGTTATGTATATAATTCTTATAAAGTTGTGACTATTGGAACTCAATTTTGTGGACTAGCTTATCCTCAGGAAGGGTCAGCTTGAATCAAATGGTCATGTCTTTTTACTGTACTTCTAGCAATTTGCCCTAAGTGCTATTACATACATGCATTCACATGCATTGGCAACACTGTTAATATTCAGTCCCTCTAATTTAAAGAGCTACAAATTGTTTAGAAGGATGATATTAATATATATGAAATAAGATCAGAGTGTTTAAAATAAACACACAAACTGTGATAACAGTTATTACTACTACTCCATGAATTCATAAAAGCAGCAAGTCTGTGTGGCCTGGAGAATACAGGGAACAGCACACCAGGTAGCTGCTCTGAAGGAGTAGACCTAGAGTCTGATTCAGAACTCACATCCTGTCCAGGATATCTTGCCTCATAACATCTCTATAGCCACTTTTGAACATTACTATTGGCCCATCACTGCCAGATGCTGCTTATTTTTTCCTTTCCAAATGTAAATATGTCCAAGTATTTTAATGTCCCTGTACTATCATAGGGTATGTGGTGGACATATAATTTACCTTTTTTAGTTCTTAAATGTGTAAATCAAGAGCAACCATGGTCTGACCTGATATAGAATATCATAAGATTAACATGTTGATCTTATATGTTGACTTTTGTTTCTTGAGGAGGATATGAGTATATTTTGTGGGCCTATTTGGTGGGCAAAAGACTGGAAAGTCAATATTTGTGACAAGCAGAGTAAACTGCAGTAGACATTATACATTTTCAAAATGTTAGCTGTTCCACTTTTTGGAAATACATCCTAATTCTATGAAATCAGGCTTGGCCAATGGATTTTCTCTGCCTTTTAAAGTGAATAAGAACACTTGACGTGTTCATGTAATAAGAGCACGTCACAGCCCTTCAGTTGTAGACAGTTTACTGACATCAAGCTTCACCAGGTGGCTTGCTTTGTCTAGAGGAATGTGAACTGATATGAAATGTTACACTTAGAGGAAAAGCTTTAACAACCCCTACCATTTTGTTTAATGTGACTTCCACAAGAAAAATGTCATTGTCACAGGGGAGACTGCTCTCTGAATTTGAGGACAGCACTGAGATTATGTAGAGAATCACAGAGCTACTGAGATTAGGGCAGCACGAGTGAGAATTTTTTGTTGTTGTTGTAAACTACTATGAACTAGGAATTGCATCTTACTCAACTATGACATATACAAAGCTGATTAATACAGCGTGATTGAATTTGTTTTGGTGGTAGGAAAGATATATACTCATATAACAGTTGCAGCTATGAGTAAACAATGTTGCAAAATGTTTTTGGGGAGCATTAAAGAGGTAAGCCTGAGTAGAACAGAAGTGTTACAAAGTACTGAGTTATGAGTATTTTAAGTATGTTTTATTCGGGTAATGTGAAATCTGAAAACACGTCACTGGACTTTAGATTTGGTCTGGCAATGATGATGGACTTTTAGGCTTTCAATCAGGGGCTCATAAGATGAAAACCAATGTAATTAAATCTCTTGGCTGTTAATTATAATCAGAAAAATTGGATGAGAAAGCAACAGAAATCCTGGAAAAGCTAAACAAAAAAAAGTCTATAACTGTCATTTGATTATGGTTGAAATGTGGCCCATAACTGTGGACTAGGAAGAAGGTGAAGAAAAAAATAATTCTTTATAAGTAAAACTATGGAGTTCTCTATATTTACAGAATATAGTGAATAAATAAAAGGAATTAGTCAAACATATCTTTACAGCGTCAAATCTGAGGGGCTCGGACAATGGAAACATCATTAACAGAGACAGGTAAATTAGAAATAAAAGGCTAATTTTGAGTGGAAACTTTGTGTTTGGAGTAAATATCTTTTTTTTTAATTTTTGTGATAAACCATTCAATGAAAAGTTGGACCAAGGAGTCAAGATGGTGGAGAAGTAGCAGGCTGAGACTACTTCAGCTAGCAGGAGATCAGCTAGAGAGCTTATCTAAAGATTGCAAACACCTGCAAATCCATCGGCAGATCAAAGAGAAGAAGAACAGCAATTCTAGAAACAGAAAAAACAACCACTTTCTGAAAGGTAGGACTAGCGGAGAAGTGAATCCAAAGCGACGGGAAGATAGACCCCGGGTGGAGGGGCCGGCTCCCGGCAAGCGGCGGAGCAACGGAGCACAAAATCAGGACTTTTAAAAGTCTGTTCTGCTGAGGGACATCGCTCCAGAGGCTTAAACCAGGCCGGAGCCCACACGGGGTTGGCATGGCTTCAGGTCTCGCAGGGTCACAGAAGGATCGGGGGTGTCTGAGTGTTGCAGAGCTTGCAGATATTGGAACGGGAAAGCCAGCGACAGAGACAGAGCCGACAGTAAACTCACAGCTCGGTGTTGCTTTGAACCCGTTACAAGCTCGGTGAGCTCGGAGCGCGGCCGGAAGTTAGGCAGACGGGAGTTACTAGTTGCTGTTCGCTGAGGGTGCACTGGGGAGCAGGGCCCTGAGCTCTCAGCTCCTTAGGGCTGGAGACCAGGAGGCCACCATTTGTATTCCCATCCTCCGGAACTCTATGGAAAGCGCTTAGGGAACAAAAGCTCCTGAAAGCAAAGCCGAGCAGATCACTCAGCCCGGCCCCTGGTAAGGGCGGTGCAATTCCACCTGGGGCAAAGACACTTGAGAATCACTACAACAGGCCCCTGCCCCAGAAGATCAACAAGAAATCCAGGTAAGACCAAGTTCACCTACCAAGGAGTGCAGTTTCAATACCAAGGAGAGCAGAATTCCAGAGGAGGAGAAAACAAACCACGGAACTCATGGCTTTCTCCCTGTGATTTTTTAGTCTTGCAGTTAATTTAATTTTTTTCTTTTTCATTTTTTTCTCTTCTTCTGATAAATTTTTTTTAACTTTTACCCTTTTCTTTTTTAACGTTTTTAACAAGTTTATCTAATATATTTATATATATATATTTATACTTTTCTTTATTCGTTTTCTCTTTTTTAATTCTTTTTTCTTTTTTTTCATTCTTTATTTTTGAACCTTTTTTTATCCCGAAATCAGAAGAGATCCCAATCTCTTCAATCTCTTTTTTAATTCTTCTTTTTTATTCTTGATTGAATTAAAAATTCAATTTTTTAATTCATTTTTTCTCTTTTTTTCTTTTCTTTTGAATCCTCTTTTTAATCCCAAATCAGAAGAGATCCCAATCAGAAGAGATTGGGAGATCCCAATCAGAAGAGATCCCAATCAGAGGAGATCCCTCACCCAATCGTGAGGGGAGAGAAATCCCCCCTCACGATTTGGGAACTCTTCTGATTTGGTTTAAGCATATTTTCCTGGGATTGTTGCCACCCTTTTAGTATTTTACTTGCTCCTTCATATACTCTTAGCTGGATGAAATGACAAGGCAGAAAAATTCACAACAAAAAACCGAACAAGAGGCAGTACCAAAGGCTAGGGACCTAATCAATACAGACATTGGTAATATGTCAGATCTAGAGTTCAAAATGACAATTCTCAAGGTTATAACTGGGCTTGAAAAAGGCATGGAAGATACTAGAGAAACCGTCTCCAGAGATATAAAAGCCCTTTCTGGAGAAATAAAAGAACTAAAATCTAACCAAGTTGAAATCAAAAAAGCTATTAATGAGGTGTAATAAAAAATGCAGGCTCTCACTGCTAGGATAAATGGCACAGAAGAAAGAATTAGCGATATAGAAGACCAAATGACAGAGAAAAAAAAAGCTGAGAAAAAGAGGGACAAACAGCTACTGGACCATGAGGGGAGAATTCGAGAGATAAGTGACACCATAAGATGAAACAACATTAGTATAATTGGGATTCCAGAAGAAGGAGAAAGAGAGAGGGGAGCAGAAGGTATACTGGAGAGAATTATTGGGGAGAATTTCCCCAATATGGCAAAGGGAACGAGCATCAAAATTCAGGAGGTTCAGAGAACGCCCCTCAAAATCAATAAGAATAGGCCCACACCCCATATCCTAATAGTAAAATTTACAAGTCTTAGTGACAAAGAGAAAATCCTGAAAGCAGCCCGGGAAAAGAAGTCTGTAACATACAATGGTAAAAGTATTAGATTGGCAGCTGACTTATCCAGAGAGACCTGGCAGGCCAGAAAGAGCTGGAATGATATTTTCAGAGCACTAAATGAGAAAAACATGCAGCCAAGAATACTATATCCAGCTAAGCTATCATTGAAAATAGAAGGAGAGATTAAAAGCTTCCCGGACAAACAAAAACTGAAAGAATTTGCAAACACCAAACCAGCTCTACAGGAAATACTGAAAGGGGTCCTCTAAGGAAAGAGAGAGCCTACAAGTGGTAGATCAGAAAGGAACAGAGACAATATACAGTAACAGTCACCTTACAGGCAATACAATGGCACTAAAATCATATCTCTCAATAGTTACCCTGAATGTTAATGGGCTAAATGCCCCAATCAAAAGACACAGGGTATCAGAATGGATAAAAAAAAAAACATCTATATGTTGCCTCCAAGAAACTCATTTTAAACCTGAAGACACCTCCGACTTAAAGTGAGGGGGTGGAAAAGAATTTACCATGCTAATGGACATCAGAAGAAAGCAGGAGTGGCAATCCTTATATCAGATCAATTAGATTTTAAGCCAAAGACTATAATAAGAGATGAGGAAGGACACTATATCATACTCAAAGGGTCTGTCCAACAAGAAGATCTAACAATTTTAAATATCTATGCCCCCAACGTGGGAGAAGCAAACTATATAAACCAAATAATAACAAAATCAAAGAAACACATCAACAATAATACAATAATAGTAGGGGACTTTAACACTCCCCTCACTAAAATGGACAGATCATCCAAGCAAAAGATCAACAGGGAAATAAAGGCCTTAAATGACACACCGGATGAGATGGACATCATAGATATATTCAGAACATTTCATCCCAAAGCAACAGAATACACATTCTTCTCTAGTGCCCATGGAACATTCTCCCGAATAGATCACATCCTCAGTCCTAAATCAGGACTCAACGGGTATCAAAAGATTGGGATCATTCCCTGCATATTTTCAGACCACAATGCTCTGAAGCTAGAACTCAACCACAAGAGGAAGTTTGGAAAGAACACAAATACATGGAGACTAAACAGCATCCCTCGAAAGAATGAATGGGTCGACCGGGAAATTAAAGAAGAATTGAAAAAAATCATGGAAACAAATGATAATGAAAATACAAAGGTTCAAAATCTGTGCGACACAACAAAGGAAATCCTGAGAGGAAAATATATAGCGGTACAAGCTTTTCTCAAGAAACAAAAAAGGTCTCAGGTACACAACCTAACCCTATACCTAAAGGAGCTGGAGAAAGAACAAGAATGAAACCCTAAGCCCAGCAGGAGAAGAGAAATCATAAAGATCAGAGCAGAAATCAATGAAATAGAAACAAAAAAAAAATAGAACAAATCAACGAAACTAGGAGCTGGTTCTTTGAAAGAATTAATAAAATTGATAAACCCCTGGCAAGACTTATTAAAAAAGAAAAGAGAAAGGACCCAAATAAATAAAATCATGAATGAAAGAGGAGAGATCACAACTAACACCAAAGAAATACAAACTATTATAAGAACATACTATGAGCAACTCTACGCCAACAAATTTGACAATCTGGAAGAAATGGATGCATTCCTAGAAACATATAAACTACCAAAATTGAACCAGGAAGAAATAGAAAGCCTGAACAGACCCATAACCAGTAAAGAGATTTAAACAGTCATTAAAAATCTCCAAACAAACAAAAGCCCAGGCCAGACGGCTTCCCGGGGGAATTCTACCAAACATTTAAAGAAGAACTAATTCCTATTCCCCTGAAACTGTTCCAAAAAATAGAAATGGAAGGAAAACATCCAAACTCATTTTATGAGGCCAGCATCACCTTGATCCCAAAACCAGACAAGGATCCCATCAAAAACGAGTGCTATAAACCAATATCCTTGATGAACACAGATGCGAAAATTCTCACCAAAATACTAGCCAATAGGATTCAACAGTACATTAAAAGGATTATTCACCAAGAATAAGTGGGATTTATCCCAGGTCTGCAAGGTTGGTTCAACATCCACAAATCAGTCAATGTGATACAACACATCAATCAAAGAAAGAACAAGAACCATATGATACTCTCAATAGTTGCTGAAAAAGCACAGCATTTGACAAAGTACAGCATCCGTTCCTGATCAAAACTCTTCAAAGTGTAGGGATAGAGGGCACATACCTCAATATCATCAAAGCCATCTATGAAAAACCCACTGCAAATATCATTCTCAATGGAAAAAAACTGAAAGCTTTTCTACTAAGGTCAGGAACACGGCAGGGATGTCCATTATCACCACTGCTATTCAACATAGTACTAGAAGTCCTAGCCTCAGCAATCAGACAACAAAGGGAAATTAGAGGCATCCAAATTGGTAAAGAAGAAGTCAAATTATCACTCTTCGCAGATGATATGATACTCTATGTGGAAAACCCAAAAGACTCCACTCCAAAACTGCTAGAACTTGTACAGGAATTCAGTAAAGTGTCAGGATATAAGATCAATGCACAGAAATCAGTTGCATTTCTCTACACCAACAACAAGACAGAATAAAGAGAAATTAAGGAGTCAATACCATTTACAATTGCACCCCCAACCATAAGATACCTAGGAATAAACGTAACCAAAGAGGCACAGAATCTATACTCAGAAAACTCTAAAGTACTCATGAAAGAAATTGAGGAAGACACAAAGAAATGGAAAAAATATTCCATGCTCCTGGATTGGAAGAATAAATATTGTGAAAATGTCTATGCTACCTAAAGCAATCTACACATTTACCCTTAGGTGTGGTGACGAGGTTATGGCAGGCGAGATCCACAGACCATGAGAGGAGCTCCTCAGCTTAATGAAAGAAGGGCGACTGGGAGACAGTCACAAAAGCTTTTGTCTCTGGATGTTGTTTCCCCATAGCCGTGAGCTGTAGGGGTGGCTTCAGGGACTATGGAAGAGTCTCCCTCTCTGATGAGTTGGGCCAGCTCCCAAGATATTGTGTCATTTTTTGGAAGGGTGGATTCCTGTTGTCTGGCTAAAGAGTTCCTCCAGGGGAGGGACTCCAGATCACAGTCCTGGGTACAAGCAACTGGAAAACTCGAATTCTGGTGAGGATTGGGAGCATAGGGGCTTGGCCAGCACCATATGTGGGCTCTTCGTCCAGGCCCTGTGAGGCCTTTCTTCGACATGGGTCTCATGCTGATGGTCACAATGCTAGTTTGTGCCCAGGAGGCACTCAAGTTAGGGCTTGGCCTCAGAGTCCATGAAGGTTTCTCCTACCCTAAAGGTGTGACTCCATGACAACAGCAAACTTTACAGCCATGGGGAAGGAGGAGTTCTGATTGGTGCTTCAGGTACCCACGTTTGCCAGGATTTGATATAATGTCTACGTTCAGATGTCTGAAAACACAGGTTGGGAAGAGATGGCTGCCTAAGGCCATGGCGTGTGCGATGTGCTGGGTTTGAGGCCAGCTGTATCCTTGTCTGTCGGGACGTCTGGCCTCCGGCTGTGTCAGACAGAGCATTGGTGTCCAGGGAAGCTTGTCCAACTGTGGTGCCTTCGAGGCCCAAGCTGGTTGCTCCTTATTTGGGATTTCTGGAGAGCCCTATAGGGCAAAACTTTTAGTCTGGTGGGCAGGCAGAGGACTGTGTTGTGGTTCCGGAATTCCCAGTCCGGAGGGATTGCTCGCCAGGAGTGTGAGGAAGGAAGTCTGAAAACACAAGGTAGCGTTATGTTTGGGGCCGAGGGCACAGCAGGCCCACTCAGTAGAGGCTGAATTGAGATCTCTTGCATCTGAGGTCAGGGCGAGTATCAGACGTTGCCTCAGGCTGGAGTTTGTGTCCATGATGGCCCCTTCCTGAAGGGAGTGGGGGCATCATGAGGCCAGGGAGGTTTCCCTACACTGGGAGTTGTGAGCTGCTCCAACACTCAAGGTTTCCTACTGCAAGACAGTCGAGTCCTATTGGATAGTTCCAGGATGCCCCATATGGAAAGACTCAAGAGCAGGGGTTTAAACATGGATGCCTGGAAACATCACCTCACCTTCCCACTGGCTGCTTGGGGCAAGGCAGGTAAAATTGTGGGCTCTTGGGCGAGCTACCCAGAGGTCTGAGTTGAAATGGACTCTCCTGAGGCTGAGTCATAATGTGGGTTGGTGGCCATGGAGTACTTGGAATGTGGCGGTGGCTCAGGGACTCTGCAGGATTCTCCAAACCCAAAGGGTTTGACACAGCTCCAACAAGGAAGCTTCCCATGTGGAGATGAGAGGGGTTCTGTTTGGTGCCTCAAAAGCCCCATATGCTGGTCTTCGAACCCAGGCCTCTGAGGAGTGACACCTAGAAACCAAAGCAAGAGTTCAGATTAGGGCCTAGGGGCCTGTCTGGTTCAATCTTCTGTCTCTAAGGGCATCTGTCTGAGTGTCTGTGTGGAGGTAGCTGCTCAACCTGTGGCAAGATGCCCCTGTTTGTCTATGGTCGCTTACAGTAGTGGGATGTCATCACGGTCCTTCAGGTTTCTCCTATTCTTTGGGGTTGTGGGCAATGGAATGGGCACAGTATCCAAGAAGAGAGCAGGGCAGTCCTGTGGTGTGGCTCCAGAGGCCCCAGACTGGAGGGTGTGTGGGCCAGGGCTATGGGGACGACGTCTAAAAACACAAACTTGGCTGAGGTTTGGGGCCGAGGTTATGGCAGGAGTGATCTACAGTCTGAGAAGGGAGCTCTTCGTGATGAGAAATGAGGGTGAATGAGAGGTGGTCGTTTAGATTTATGTCTCTGGATGTTGTATTCACGATGGTCGTTTAATGTACGGGTGGCCTCCTGTACAGTGGAAGAGTCCCCCTCTGTGGTGATTTGCCCAGCTCCCAAGAGTTTGGGGTTATTATGTGGGAAGGGAGGAGCCCTGTTTTCTGCCTCATGTGTCCCCCCAGTAGAGGGATTCTAGAGCAGAACACTGGGTACAGACGACTGGAATACCCGCCCTCTGGTTAGGCCCCCAGGCTATGTGGGTTCTTGTTCCAGCCACTGAGAGGCGTTTCCTGAATAGTGGACTAACCCTGAGGGTCACAATGCGTGTTTGTGCCCAAGGTGGCCCTCAATCATGGGCGGAGACTCATTGACCATGCAGGTTTCTCCTACACTGAACCGTGGACATGCCAACCTCAAGGTTTCTTGACATGGGGAAGGAGGAGTTCTGATTTCTGCATCACATTCATCTCTGGGCAGGGATTGGAGATAAGGTCTAGGTTCTGAAGCCTGAAAACCGAGTTTGGTAAGAGATGACGACCTAAGGCCATGGTGGGTCCGATGTGTTCAGTTTGGGGCCAGCTTTCTAGGTGTCGCTCAGGATGTCTGTGCTCAGGCTGTGCCAGGTGGGGCATTCCTGCCCAGATAGGCTGTATAATTGGGGTAGAGTCTAGTGGTGTGCAGAATATAATCATTTAGGGTTTCTCGGTAGGCCCATAAGGCAACGTTTTTCTTCTGGAAGGCAAGCAGAGTGCTGCATTCTGGCTCCGGAATTGCCAAACTTTAGGGCTTTGGGGCCAGGAGTGTGAAGACGTAAGTATGAGAACACAAGCTTGACTTTGGTTTCAGGGCGAGGGCACGGCAGGCACACTCTGCAGAGCTGAATCAAGATTCCGTGCATCTGAAGTCAGGGCAAGGTTTAGACGTTGGATCAGGTGGGATTTTCTGTCCATGATGGCCCCTTCATGAAGGGGGGTCATCACGAGGCCATGGGGTTTTTCCCAAGATGGGAGTAGTAAAACGCTCCAAACCACAAGGATTTTCTGTGGGTCAATTGCAAACTGTTGCATGGCTCCAGGACATCCCATATGGAACGATTCCAGAGCAGGGAACTAAGGATGGATGCCTCGGCTGCCCACCTACATTCCAAATATCTCCTAGCGACAGGACACGTTTGATTTACTGCCTCTGGCGTAGCAACCGATGGGGCTGAGTTGAAATGGATTATCCTTAGGATGGGTCATAATGTGGGTTTGTGTCCATGGAGACCTTGGAATGGGGCGGTGGCACCGGGGCCCTGAAGGATTCTCCTAATCGGAGGTTTTGACAGCTCCAACGAGGAAGTTTCCCATGGGGAGACAAGATTTGTTCTCATTGGTGCTTCAGTAACCGCCCCATATGTTGGTATTGGAAACCAGAACTCTGAGGAGAGATGCCTGGAAAAAAAGCAATGAATCATATTAGGGCCTAGGGTCCTGTCCAGTTTAATCTTCTTCTCTCGGGTCATCTGTCTACTGGTCTGAGTGGAGGTAGTTTGTCAGCTGGTGTCAGATCGCCCCTGTTCATCCCGGGCGGTCTACACTATTGGGATGGCCTTTGTGACTTTGGAGGTTTCTCCTAATTTGCAAGTTTGTGGCCAATGAAATGGGCAGTATTCCTTTGGGGAGGAAGGCACAGTCCTGTGGTGTGGCTCCAGGGGCCCAAGCGTGGAGGGTGTGTGTGTCAGAGCTGTGTGGACAGAAGTCTGAAAACAGAAATTCGGCTTAGGTATGGGAGGGGCGATCTACAGACCTTGAGGAGAACTCTTCCAAGATATGAACAAAGGGTGAGTGTGAGGCTCTTGCTCAGGGTTTTGTCTCTGGATTTTGTGTCACTGATGGCCTTGGAAGGTCGGGGAGGCCTCATGGGCCTTGGATGAGTCTCCCTTTCTAAAGGTTTGGTCCACTACCAATATTTTGGGGTCATTCTGTGGGATGGGAGGAGTCTGTTCTGATTTTTTACCTCAGGTGTGCCACTAAATGTGGGATTTCAGAGCAGAGACCTGGGGAGGGGCGACTGGACAATGCTAACTCTAGTTAAGATTGGGGCCTAGGGATATGGCAAGCCCCATATGCGGGACTTTGGTCTAGCCACTGAGAGGTCATACTTGAGGACAGGGCTCACACTGAGGGTCACAATGCATGTTTGTGCCCAATGCAGCCCTCTACCATGGGCGGGGTCTCATGGGCCACACTGGTTTCTCCTTCACTGAACTTTGGACAACATGCCAACCACAAGTTTTCTTGCCATGGGGAAGGAATTCTGATTTCTGCATCATGTTCACACCTGGGCAGTGATTGGATATAAGGTCTAGGTTCTGAAACCTGAAAACCGAGATTGGGAAGAGGTGATGACCTAAGGACATGGCGGGTCTGATGTGCTCAGTGTGCAGTCAGCTGTCTGGGTGATGGTCAGGAGGTCCGGACTCAGGCTGCGTCAGACAGTGCATTAGTGCCCAGGATAGACTATATAATTTGGGTACAGTTGAGTGCCGTGTAGGTTTATCCTCATTTAAGTTGTCTGGGAAGCTCATTAGGGCAATATTTTTCTTCTGGAGGGCAGGCAGAGTGCTGCATTGTGTGTCTGGAATTTCCAAACTTGAGGGCTTCGAGGCCAGTGGTGTGAGGACGGAAGTCTGAGAACACAAACTAGACTTAGGTTTTAGGATCAGGGCATGGCAGGCTCCCTCTGCAGATCTGAATCGCGATCTCGTGTATCTGAAGTCAGGGCGAGGATTAGACGTTGGCTCAGGTTGGAATTTCTGTCCATGTTGGCCCCTTCATGAAGGGGGCAGAATCTCGTGGCCATGGAGGTTTTCCCATGTTGGGAGTTGTGAGATGCTCCAAACTGCAAGGATTCCTTCTGTGGGACAATTAAGACCTGTTGGATGGCTCCAGGACGTCCCATGTGGATTGAGTCCAGAGCACCGAACTAAGGATGGATGCTTGGGTAGCCTGTCTCGCATTCCAATTCTCTCCTAGCAACAAGACAGGTTCGATCTGATTTCTCTGCAGGCACATCCGGGGTGGGGTGCTGTGTTGAAATGAACTCTCCTGAGGATGGGTCCTAATGTGTGTATGTGTCCATAGAGACCTTGGAATGGGGCGGTGGCACCAGGACCCTGAAGGTTTCTCCTAAGCTTTTCACACAGCTTCAATGCACAAGTTTCCGTGGAAACGAGATTTGTTCTGATGGGTGCCTCAGGAACCCCCCCTATGCTGGTATTGGAACCCAGGCCTCTGAGGAGCCATGCCTGGAAACCAAACCAATGGATCTGATTATGGCCTAGGGTCCTGTCTAGTTCAATCTTCTTCTCTGGGGACATCCCTCTATGGTATGAGTGGAGTTAGATGCTCTGGTGGTGTCAGACGGCTCTTGTTTGTCCCGGGCGGCATACACTATTGCGACGGCCTCTGGGCCTTTGGAGGTTTCTCCTAATTTGTACGATTGTGGACAAAGGAATGGGCAGAATTCTCATGGAGTGGGAGGAACAGTCTTGATGTGTGGCTCCAGGGGCCCCAGCCTAGAGGATGTGTGGGCAAGGACTGTGGGGACAGAAGTCTGAAAACACAAACTCGGCTTAGGTGTGGGGAAGTTGGTGTGGCAGGCCCAATCTACAGACCATGAGGAGAACTCTTCGGGATATGAAGAAAGAGTAAGTGTGAGGCCCTTGTTCAGGATTTTATCTCTGAATTTTGTGTCAACCGTGGCCGTGGAATGTCAGTGAGGCCTCATGGGCCATGGACGAGTCTTGATCTCTGTGGATTTGGCCCGATCCCAATTGTTTTGGTTCAATCTGTGGGATGGGAGGAGTCCTTTCAGTTTTGTTACCTCATGTGTGCCACCCAAAGAGGGATTCCAAAGCAGAGCCCTGGGGAGGGGTGAATGGAGAACACGAACTATGGTTAAAAATTGAGGACTAGGGTCATGACAAGCCCAATATGCCGTCTCTTGGTCCAGCCCCTGAGAGGCCTTCTGTGAGGACTGGGCTCATGCTGAGGGTCTCAATGCGTGTATGTGACCAAGGCAGCCCTCAAGTATGGGCTTGGCCTCATGGGCCACACTGGTTTCAACTACACTGACCGTTGGACAACATGCCAACCACAAGGTTTCTTTCCATGGGGAAGGAGTGCTGATTTCTGCCTTGTGTTCAATGCTGGGCAGTGATTGTTGATAAGGTCTAGGTTCTGAAGCCTGAAAACCGAGGTTGGGAAGAGATGATGACCTAAGGCCATGGCGGGTCCGATGTGCTCTGTGTGCGACCAGCTGGCTGGGTGTGGTTCGGGAGGTCCAGGCTCAGGCTGTGTCAGAAAGGGCATTAGTACCCAGAGCAGTCTGTAAAATTGGGGTACAGTCTAGTGACGTTGATCCTCATTTGGGTTTTCTGGATAGCCACAGAGGGCAATATTTTTCTTCTGGAGGGCAGGTAGAGTGCTGCATTGTAGTTGTGGAATTGCTAACTGGAGGGATTGTGGGCCAGGAGTGTGAGGACGGAAGTTTGAGAACACCAGAACGGCTTCTGTTTCTGGGCGACGGCACGGCAGGCACACTCTGCAGAGCGGAATCGAGATCTCGTGCATCTGAAGGCAGGGCGAGGCTCAGACGATTACTCAGGTTGGAGTTTCTGTCCCTGATGGCCCCTTGATGAAGGGGCCGGGCATCACAAGGCCATGGATGTTTTCCCATGGTGCGAATTCTGAGATGCTCCAAACCACAGGATTCCTTCTGCAGGACAGTCAGGACCTATTGGATGGCTCCAGGACGTCACGTACGAAACGACTCCAGAGCAGGGTTCTATGGATGGATCCCTGGGCAGCCCGCCTCACATTCCAATTGTCTGCTAGTGACAAGACGGGTAAGATCTGCTTGCTCTAGGGGAGCAACCAAGGGGACTGAATTTACATGGATCCTGCATATGGGTCCTAAAATGGGTTTGTGTTCATTGAAACCTTGGAATGGGGCGGTGGCACTAGGACCCTGAAGGATTCTCCTAACCAGAGATTTTGAGGCAGCTCCAAAAAGCAAGTTTCTCATGTGGAGTCGAGATATGTCCTGATAGGTGCCTCAGGAAACCCCATATGCTTGTATTGGAAAACAGGCCTCTGAGGAGAGATGCCTGGAAACCAAAGCAATGGGTACAATTAGGGCCTATGGTCCTGTCTGGTTCAATCCTCTTCTCTGTGGACACCTGTCTATGGCTCTGAGTGGAGGCTCTTGCTCAGCTGATGTCAGATCACCCCTGTTTGTCTTGGGCGTCCTACACTATTGGGATGGCCTCAGGGACTTTGGAGGTTTTTCCTAATTTGTATGGTTGTTGCCAATGGAATGGGCAGAATTCCCTTGGAGAGGACAGGCACAGTCCTGAGTTGTGGCAACAGGGGCCTCAGCATGGAGGGTGTTTGGTCAGGGCTGTGGGGACAGAAGTCTGAAAACACAAACTCGACTTAGGTTTGGGGACGTAGGTATGGGAGTCCCGATCTACAGACCGTGAGGAGAACTCTTCGGGATATGAACAAATGGCAAGGCACTTGCTCAGGCTTTAGCCTCTGGATTTTGTGTCAACGATGGCAGTGGAATGTCGCGGTGGCCTCAAGGGCCATGGACGAGTATCACTCTGTGGGGATTTGCCCCAATCCCAAGAGTTTGGGCGCATTTTGTGGGATGTGTTTTTTTTTTTTTTTTTTTTTAACCTTTGTTGTCTCACCAAAGTGGAATTCTAGAACAGAGCCCTGGGAAGGGGCGACTTGACAGCCCGGACTCTGGTTAAGGATGGGGCCTAGGGGCACAGCAAGCCCCATCAGGGGGCTCTTGGTCCAGCCACTGACAGACCTTTCTTGAGAACAGGGCTCACGCTGAGGATCACAATGCGTGTTTGTGCCAAACGTTGCCCTCAAGCATGGGCGGGGCCTCATGGGCCATGCTGGTTTCTCCTACACTGAATGTTGGACAACTTGACATCCACAGTATTTCTTGCCATGGGGAATGATGAGTTCTGATTTCAGCATCACATTAACCCTTGGGTAATGATTGGAGATAAAGTCTAGGTTCCGAAGTCTGAAAAAGGAGGTTGGGAAAAGATGAGGACCTAAGGCCCTGGCGGCACTAATGTGCTCAGTGAGCGGCCAGCTGTATGGGTGTCGGTCTGGAGTTCCGGGCTCAGGCTGTGTCAGACAGGCTTTAGTGCCCAGGGATAGACTGTATAATTGGGGTAGAGTCTAGTGGCGTGCAGGTTGTTAGTCACTTGGCGTTTCTGGTTAGCCCCAGAGGGTAATATTTTTCTTCTGGAAGGCAGGCAGAGTGCTGCATTGTGGCTCCAGTACTGCCAAACTGGAGCGCTTGTGGGCCAGGAGTGTGAGGACAGAAGTCTGAGAACACAAGCTAGGCTTAGGTTTCGGGGTGAGGGCATGGAAGACACCCTCTGCAGAGCGGAATCAAGATCTCATGCATCTGAAGTCAGGGAGAAGATCAGACGTTGGCTCAGTTTGGTGTTTCTGTCCATGATGGGCCCCTCATGAAGCGGGGGGAGCATCACGAGGTCATGGAATTTTTTCCCACGATGACCTGTGAGATGCTCCAAACCACAAGGATTCCTCCTGCAGGACAATTGAGACCTGCTGCAATGCTCCAGGACATCCCATAGGGAAGGACTCCAGAGCACGGTTCTAAGGATGGATGCCTGGGCAACCCACTTGGCATTCCAACTGTCTCCTAGTGACAAGATAGTTTCGATCTGCTGGCTCAGGGGGAGCAATAGAGGGGGCTGAGTTGTAATGGACTCTCCTGCGGATGGGTCCTAATGTGGGTTTGGGTCCACAGAGACATTGGAATGGGGAGAATTTCATTCTAGGGACAGGAGATGTTCTTTTGTGTGACTAGGGAACAGATGTTGTATCATAAGTTGGTTTTAGAGAAGAGCCATCTGAGGACAGATGCCTGAGAACCTATTATTGGGTTCCAGTGATGTCCTAGGGACACACCTCATCAATATTCTGACTCAGGATCATTGACTTTGGTGTTTGCCTGGATTGACTAGGGTGTTTCAGACTGTGCATTTGCATCCAGAGTCACTTCCAATATTGCGGTGGGATCAGGGGCCTTAGAAGTTTCTCCTAATCTGCAGGGTTTGGGCAAATGTGATGGGTAGAGTTTCCTTGGGGATTGCAGGCACAGTCCTGTGGTGTGGCTCCAGAGACCCCATCCTGGAGGACATGTGAGACATGGTTTTGGGAGAGAATTCTGAAAACGAAAACTAGGTTTAGGCTTAGTGGCATGGTGATCGCAGCCCAATGCGTCGACCTGGAGGGCAGCTCGTTAGGAACTGTAACTAGGGTGACTTGATGACGGTAGCACAGCCTTTTCTATTGGCATTGTGTGTCCAATTTGACCTCGGAATGCAGTTGTGGTCTCATGGGTCCATGGGAGATTTTTCCTCTCTAAGGATCCTGGTGGCTCCCAATGGTTTGGTGGCTTTTTCAGGGAAGGTAAGAGTGCTGTTTTCCATCTTGGGGTGCCGCAAAACAGGGATTCCAGAGACGGGCTATGGATTTGGGCACCAAGAAATTCCCACAAAGGGTTAAGATTTGGACCTAGAGGCGTACTGGGGCCTGCAATGTGAGATTCTAGTGGTGCAATAGAGAGGGCTTGTTTGAAAGCATATGCAGGCTGAGGGTCACAATGCCAGTTTGTTCTTAGGGTGCCCCTCAGGAGTGGGCAGGGTCTCATTGCCCATAACTGGCTCCCTCTATGAGGGTTGGACAACCATCCCAACAGCTAGGTTTCCTTCCTTGGGGAAGGAGCAGTTGTCTATTGGACTTCAGGTTCCCCCATTGGAAGGTATTCCAGCAAATATATGGAGACAGATGCCCGAATACCAAGGATGTGGAGAGAGGACAGATGGGATCATGAACAGTGCTGGATATGGGCCCCGCTTTCTGGGTGGCTGACACGAGGCTGGGTGTCAGGCTCTGTCAGACACAGCACTAGTGGCCAGGGCAGCCTATAAACCGGGGATACTCGAGGGCCAAGCAGATGATCCTCATGTGGGGTTTTGGGGCAGTCTCACCAGGCAATTCTTCTTTCTATGGGGAAGGATAAATGCTGCGTTGTGGCTCCAGAATTGCCTGTCAAGAGGGCTTGGAGATGAGTAGGGTGAGGATGGAATTGTAAACAGCAGTTATGGTTAAATTCAGTGCCAAGCAGAAGGCAGTTCCAATGTGCAGAAGCTTATTTGAGATATCCAGCACCTGAGTAAGGGCAGATGTCAGGTTTTTGCTCACACTGGAGTTTGTGTCTATGATGGCCGACAAATGGAGGGGTGGCTTCAAGAGGCCATGGAGGATTACCCATGCTTAGGATTGTGAGATGCTCCAAACAGCAAGGTTTCCTTCTACTGGACAGGTGGAGTCTGGTTTGTTTGCTCTGGGGTCCCCCATGTGGAAAGTTTGGGTAGCAGAGCTCTCCCACATGGATGCCTGTAAAGCACACATCCAATGAACATTACAGCTGATGAACATGACAGGTTAGTTCTGGTAGCTCTGCGGCCAAGTGCCAAGGCCTTGAGTTGACATGGAATCTCTTACAGATGGGTCCCAATGCTGGTTTGTTACCATGGAGATCTTAGAATGTGCTGGTGGCTAAGGTGCCATAAAGGATACTCCTACCCTGAGGGTTTAAAACAGGTCAAAGACGGGGCGCCTGGGTGGCTCAGTGGGTTAAGCCGCTGCCTTCAGCTCAGGTCATGATCTCAGGGTCCTGGGATCGAGTCCCGCATCGGGCTCTCTGCTGAGCAGGGAGCCTGCTTCCTCCTCCTCCTCTCTCTACCTGCCTCTGCCTACTTGTAATCTCTCTCTGTCGAATAAATGAATAAAATCTTAAAAAAAATAAATAAAACAGGTCAAAGAGCACAGGTTCCTTCTTGGGACAGGAGATGTTCCGTTGTGTGGGTCAGGGTCCACATGTTGTATCCTTACTTGGTATTCTAGAATAGGCCTCTGAGGACAGATGCCTGAAGCCTAATATAGAGTTCCAAGTATGTCCTAGGGGCATGTCAGGTTCAATTTTCTGACCCAGGATCATTGACTTGGGTATCTGCCTTGATGTATGTGATCAGGATGTTTCAGACTTTGCATTTGCATCCAGAGCGGCTTCCTATATTTGGGTGGGATCAGGAGCTTTTGAGGTTTCTCCTAATCTGGAGCGTTTGGGAAAATGTGATGTGCAAAGTTTCCTTGGAGATGGCAGGCACAGTCCTGTGGTGTGGCTCCAGAGACCCCATACTGGAGGACATGTGAGGCATGGTTGTGGGAGAGAAGCCTGAAAACGAAAACTAGGTTTAGGCTTAGTGGCGTGGTGATCGCAGTCCAATGATTCGACCTGGAGGGCAGCTCATCAGGAACTGTAATGAGGCTGCCTCAGTGGCGGTAGCATAGCCTTTTCTATCGGCATTGTGTGTCAAGGATGACCTCAGAATGCAGGTGTGTTCTCATGGGTCCATGGGAGATTTTTCCTCTCTAAGGATCCTGGCGGTTCCCTGTAGTTTGGTGGCATTTTTGGGAAGGGGAGAGTGCTGTTTTCCATCTTAGGGGTGCCCAACAGCAGGGATACCAGAAACGGGCTCTGGCTCTGGGCACCAAGAAATTCCCACCAAGGGTTAGGATTTGGGCTAGGGGTCTACCAGGCCTGCAATGTGAGATCCTGGTGGTGCAACTGAGAGGGTTTTTTGAAAGCATTCTCAGGCTGAGCATCACAATGCCTCTTTGTTCCCAAGACACCCTTCAGGAGTGGGAATGGTCTCATTGCCCAATGCAGCTGGCTCCCTCTCTGAAGGTTGGACACCCATCCCAACAGCTAGGTTTCCTGCCATGGGGAAGGAGCAGTTCTCGCTCGGGCTTCAGGTTCCCCCATTGGCAGGGATTCCAGCAACGGTCTGGATACAGATACCCGAATACAAAAAATGGGTAATGAGGACGGACTGGGCCATAGCTGGTCTCACTTGCTGGATATGGGTCCTGCTCTCTGGGTACCTGCCACAAGGTCGGGGCTCAGGCTCTGCCAGACACAGCATTAGTGGCCAGAGCAGTCTATAAATCGGGGATCCATGAGGGCCTAGTCGATGATACTCATGTGGGCTTTTTGGGCAATCTTACCAGACACTTCTTTTTTCTATGGAAAGGCAAAATCCTGCGTTGTGGCTCCAGAATTCCCTATCAAGTGGACTTCGGGATCAGTAGGGTCAGGATGGAATTGTAAACACAAGCTAGTGTTCAATTCAGTTCAAAGCAGAAGGCAGTTCAAATGTGCAGCGACTCATTCGAGACACCCAGCACCTGAGTAAGGGCAAATGAAAGATGTTTGCTCACACTCGAGTTTGTGTCTATGATGACCGTCATATGGAGAGATGGCGTCAAGAAGCCATGTAGGATTTCCCATGCTGAGGCTTGTGAGATGCTCCAAATAGCAAGGTTTCCTTCTACTGGACAGGTGGAGTCTGGTTTGTTTGCTCCGGGATCCCTCATGTGGAAATTTTTGGTAGCAGAATCCTTCAGCATGGATGCCTTCAATGCACAAGTGCAATGACCATTGCAGCTGATGAACATGAGAGTTTCATATTGGTGGCTCTTGGGCCAAATGCCAAGGCTTTGAGTTGACATGGAATCTCTTACAGATGGATCCCAATACTGGTTTGTTACCCGGTAGGTCTTAGAATGTGCTGGTAGCTATGGGGCCATGAGGGATTCTCCTACCCTATGGGTTTGACACAGGTCGAATGCACCGTTTCCTTCTGGGGACAGGAGATGTACTGTTGTGTGGCTGAGGGTCCCCATGTTGTATCCTAACTTGCCATTCCAGAAAAGGCCTCTGACGTCAGATGCCAGAAACGTAATCTAGGGTTCCTATGATGTCCTAGGTTCACATAAGGTTCAATTTTCTGACTCAGGACCATTGACGTGGGTGTCTGTGTGGATGTAGGTGATCACGGTGTATCATACTGTGCATTTGCGTCCAGAGCGACTTCCAATATTGGGTGAGATCAGAGGCCTTGGAGGTTTCTCCTAATCAGGAGGGTTTGGGGAAATGTGATAGGTAAAGTTTCCTTGGTGATTGCAGGCACAGTCCTGTGGTGTGGCTCCGGAGACCCCATCCTGGAGGGCATGTGAGCCATGGTTTTGGGAGAGAAGTCTGCAGACAAAAATTTGGGTTAGTATTAGTTGCAAGGTGGTCACAGATCCAATCCGTAGACATTGAGGGAATCTCATCAGGAACTGCAATTAGGGTGACTGGAAGTCGGTAGCACAGGCTTTTCTATCTGGATTGTGTGTCCATGATGGTCTCAGAATTTAGGTGTGGTCTCATGGGTCCATGGGAGACTTTTCCTCTCTAAGGTTCCTGGTGGCTCCCCATAGTTTGGTTACTTATCCGGCGAACTGAAGAGTGCTGTTTTCCGTCTTAGGGGTGCCCAAAAGAGAGATTCCAGGGATGGGTTCTGAGTCTGCTTGCCTGGAAAAACCCACCAAAGGTTAGGATTTGGGCCTCGGGGCATACCAGACTTGCAATGCGAGACCCTGGTTGTGCCACTGAAAGGACTTGTTTGAAAGCATGCTCACGCTGAGGGTCACAATGCCCGTTTGTGCCCAGGGCGGCTCCTAGAAGAGGGCGTTGGCTCATTGGCCATGGAGCTGGCTCAAACGTTGAGGGTTGGACACCGATCCCAACATCCAGGTTTTCTGCCATGGGAAGGAGGAGTTCTCTATTGTGCTTCAGGTTCCCTCAATGGCAGGGATTCCAGCAAAGGTCTTTGGACAGGTGCCTGAATACCAAGGATTTGTATAGATGATGGAGTAGGACCATGGTCAGCCCCACCTGCTAGATATAGGTCCCGCTCTCTGCGTGGCTGACACTAGGTCGGGGCTCAGCCTCTGTCAGACACAGCAATAGTGGCCAGGACAGTCTATAAATCGGGGTTCCCTCGAAGTCGGAGCAGATTGCTCCTCATATGGGTTTTCTGGGCAGACTCACCAGGCACTTCTTATTTCTATGGGGAAGGTATAATGCTGCATTTAGGCTCTAGAATTCCTTATCAAGAGACCTTGCGGACCAGTAGGGTGAGGATGGAATTGTAAACACTAGCTAGGGTTCAATTCAGTGCCAAGCAAAAGGCAGTTCCAGTGTGCAGCGGCTGATTCGAATATCCAACACCTGAGGAAGAGTGGATGTCTGATATTTCCTCACAGTGGAGTTTGTGTCTATTATGACCAATAAATGACCTCAAGAGGCCATGGAGGATTTCCCATGCTGAGGCTTGTGAGATGCTCCAAACACCGAGGTTTCCTACCACTGGACAGGTGGAGTCCGGTTTGTTTGCTCAAGGGTTCCCCATGTGGAAAGTTTAGGATGCAGAGCTCTCCTGCATGGAAGACTGGAAAGCACACCTCAATTGACGATTGTAGCTGAGGAACATGGCAGGTTCTTTCTGGAGGCTGTGGGCGAAGTACAAAGGCCTTGATTTGACATGGAATGTCTTGCTGATGGGCCACAATGCACGTTTTTTACCAGGGATATCTTAGAATGTGCTGGTGCCTAAAGTTACGTGCAAGATTCTCCTATACTGAGGGTTTGGCACAGGTCAACGAGCACGGTTTCCTTCTGGCGACAGCAGATTTTCTGGTTTGTGGCTCAGGGACCACATGTTGCATCATAAGTAGGTATTCAGAACAGGTCCCTGAGGTAAGGTGCCTGAAAACCCAATCTAGGGTTCCAATGAGGTCCTAGGGGCATGTCAGTTTCAATATTCTGACTCAGGACCATTGACTTGGCTGTCTGCCTGGATAGAGCTCTTCAGGTTGTTTCAGACTGCACATTTGCGTCCAGAGCAGCTGCTCATATTATGGTGGGCTCAGGTGCCTTTCAGTTTTCTCCTTATCGGTAAGGTTTGGGAAACTCTGATGGGTACATTTTCCTTGGTGAGGGCAGGCACAGTCCTGTGGTGTGCCTCGAGAGAACCCATCCTGGGGGGCATGTGAGTCATGGTTTGGGGAGTGAAGTCTGCAAACACAAATTCGGGTTCGGGTTAGTTGCAGGGCGATCACAGGCTCAGTGCATAGACCTGTAGGGCAGCACATCAGGAACTGTAATTAGCATGACTGGAAAGTGGTAGCATAGGCTTTTCTATCTGGATTGTGTGTCCAGAATGGCATTGGAATTCAGGTGTAGTCTCATGGCTCCATGGGAGACTTTTCCTCTCTAAGGACCCTGGCGGCTCCCCATAGTTTGGTAGCTTTTTCAGGGTAGGTAAGATTGCTGTTTTCCATCTTAGAGGTGCCCCAAAACAGGGATTCCAAGACGGGCTCTGGGTCTGGGTGCCTGTAAAATTCAACTGAGGTTTAGAATTTGGGGATAGGGGTGTACCAGGCCTGCAATGCTGGAACCTTGTGGTGGAACTGAAAGGACTTGTTTGAAAGCATACTCAGACTGTGGGTCACAATGCCTGCTTGTTCCCGGGCAGCCCTCATGAGTGGGCGTGGTTAGTGGGGAGGTGAATAGTCCCAATGCATAGACCTAGAGGGCAGCACATCATGAACTGTAAATTGGGTGAATAGAAGGCAGTAGCATAAGCTGTTCTCTCTGGGTTGTGTGTCCAAGATGGCCTCGGAATGCAGGTGTGGTCTCATGGGTCCATGGGATAATTTTCCTCTCTAATTGTTCTGACGGCTCTCCATAGTTTGGTACCTTTTTAGGGAAAGGAAAGTGCTGTTTTACATCTTAGGGATGCCCAATACAGGGATTCCAGAGATGAGCTCTGGTTCTGAGCGCCTCGAAAATCCCTCCAAATGTTAGGATTTGGTCCTAGGGGCGTACCTGGCCTGCATGCAGGATCCTGGTGGTGCCACTATGAGGGCTTGTTTGAAAGCATGTTCAGGCTGAGGGTCACAATGCCTTTTTGTGCCCAGGATGGATCTCAGGATTGGTTGTGGTCTCATAGGCCATACAGCTGGCTCCCTCTTTGAGGGCTGGACAACCATCCCAATAGCCAGGTTTCCTGCCATGGGGAAGGAGGAGTTCTCTATTGTGCTTCAGGTTCCCCCATTGTCAGGGATTCCAGCAAATGTCTGGGGACAGGTGCCTGAATACCAAGGATGGGTAGAGATGAAAGACTTGGGCCATGGCCGGTCTGACATGCTGGATATGGGGCCCACTTTCTGGGGGGTTGAAACTAAGTCTGGTCTCACGCTCTGTCAGACACAGAAATAGTAGCCAGGGCAGCCTATACATCGGGGTTCCCTCGAAGGCTGAGCAGATTGATCCTCATATGTGGTTGCTGGGCAGACTCACCAGGCACTTCTTCTTTCTATGCTGCATTGTGGCTTCAGAATTCCCTATCAAGAGGCTTTGGAGCCAGTAGGGTGAGGATGGAATTGTAAACACAAGCTACAGTTCAATTCAATGCCAAGCAAAAGGCAGTTCCAATGTGCAGTGTTGGATTCAAGATATCTAGCACCTGAGTAAGGGCGGATGTCAGATGTTGTGCACACTGGAGTTTGCTTCTATGATGGCCGACAAGTGGAGCAGTTGCGTCAAGAAGCCTTGGAGGATTTCCCATGCTGAGGTTTGTGAGATGCTCCATATAGCAAGGTTTCCTTCTACCAGACAGGGGGAGTCTGGTTTGTTTGCTCCTGTGTCCCCCATGTGGAAAGTTTGGGTAGCAAAGCTCTCTCACATGGATGCCTGGAAAGCACACCTCCATTTACCATTGCAGCTGAGGAACATGGCAGGTTCATTCTGGTTGTTCTGGGCGAAGTACCAAGGCCTTAAGTTGACAGGGAATCTATTACAGATGGGTCACAATGCTGGTTTGTTACCAGGGAGATCTTAGAATGTGCTCATGGCTAAGGTGCCATACAGTATTCTCCTATCCTGAGGGTTTGGCACAGGTCGAATGCACGGTTTCATTCTGGGGAAAGGACAAGTTCTGTTGTGTGGCTCCAGGACCAAAAGTTGTATTATAAGGTGGTAATCCAGAACAGGTCTCGGAGGACAGATGCCTGAAAATCTATTATAGGGTTCCAATGAGGTCCTACGGGCATTTTGGTACAATCTTCTGCCTCAGGCCCATGGAGTTGGGTGTTTGCCTGCATTTAGGTGACCAGGGTGTTTCAGACTATGCATTTGCTTCCAGAACAGCCTCCAATATTGGAGTTGGCTCAGGGTCCTTGCAGATTTCTCCTAACCTGGTGGGTTTGGGCAAATGTAACTGGCAAAGATTCCTTGGGGATGGCAGGCCCAGTCCTGTGTTGTGGCTCCAGAGACCCCATCCTAGAGGACATATGAGCCATGGTTTTGTGAGAGAAGTCTGCAAATGCAAACTCAGGTTAGGGTTAGTGGCAAGGTGATCTCATGCCCATGCATAGACCTGGAGGCAGCTCGCCAGGCACTGTAATTAGGGTGACTGGAAGGAGGTAGCACAGGCTTTTATATCTGGATTGTGTGACCAGGATGGCCTCGGAATGCAGGTGTGGTCTCATGCGTCCATGGGAGATTTTTCCTCTCTAAGGATCCCCTCTTCTCCCAATAATTTGGTGGCTTATTTGGGGAAGGAAAGAGTGCTGTTGTCCATGTTAGTCGTGCCCCAAAATGTTGGGGTGGTCAGGGGCCATGCAGGATTCATCTACACTGAGACATGGACACAGATACCAAGAGCAAAGTATCCTTCTGGGGACAGCAGGGGTTCTTTTGTGTGGCTCAGGGACCACATGTTGGAATTGAGGAACAGGCCTCTGCGGACAGGCGCCTAAACATCTAAACTAGGGTATCAATGAAGTCCTATAGTCATGGCAGGTTCAATCCTCTGACTCAGAGCCTTGGATTTGGATGTCTGCCTGGTGGCAGGGGCTCATTGTGTGTCAGAATGCGCATTTGGGTCCAGAGCCTTCTTTGAAATTGAGGTGGGCTCAGGGGCTTTATACTTTGCTCCTAATCTTCAGGGTTCAGGAAACCGTGAAGGGTAGAGTTTCCTTCAGGTGTATAGGTCAGTTGTCTGGTGAGGCAACAGAGGCCCCATCCTGGAGGGCATGTGAACCAGTGCTTTGGGGACAGAAATCTGCAAAAGCAAATTAGGGTTAGGGGAGAACTGTGGTGATTAGAGCCCTGATCTGCTGGCCATGTGGGAAGCTCATACAGGACTGAAATTAAGGTGTCATGCAGGCGGTAGGGCAGGATTTTCTGTCTGGATTGTGTGTCCAGGACAGTTGCAAAAGGTAGGGGTGTCTTCATGAGGCCATGGGAGTTTCTTCATCTCTGGGGATTCTGCCCAGCTCCCAAGGGTTTGGTGTCCCTCAGAGAAGGGAAGACTGCTGTTTTCAGTCTCAGGGGACCCCAAAAAGTGGGATTCTGGAGACAGGTTCTTGGTCAGGGCTCCAGGAAAACACACATGATGGTGAACATTTGGCCCTAGGGACCTGGCATGCATGCTCTGCGGGCTCCTGTTCCAGCTACCGAGGGGGTTTGTTTGAAAGCAGGCTCACGCTGAGGATCACAATGCCTGTTTGTGCCCAGGCTGGCTCCCATGAGTGACCGTGTTCTCATGGGCCATGCAGTTGTTTCCCACTCTGAGGGTTGGACACCCATCTCAACAGCCAGGATTCCTGCCATCGGAATGAGGAGTACTCATGAACTTCAAGTTGCCCCATAGGCAGGGATTTGAGCTGCAGTCTGGGAAAGATGCCTAAATACCCATGTTGGGTAGAGATGATGGTTTTGGGCTATGACAGGTCCCACCTGCAGGATATGGGGCGCACTGTCTGTGTGGCTGTCTGGAGGTCATGGCTCAGGCTGTGTCAGACAGAGCCTGAGTGCCCATAGTGCCCTATGATATTAGGGTGCTGTTGAGGGTCAGGCAGGTGGATCCTCATGTGGGGTTTCAGGCAGACTCAACAGTCACGTCTTCTTTCTTTGTGGTAGGCAGAATGCTGCATTGTGGCTCCAAAGGGTTTGGGGACGAGGAGGGTGAATATGGAATTGTAAACACTATCTATGGTTCAATTCAGTGCCAAGTGGAAGGCAGTTCCAATGTGCAGCGGCTGATGCGAGGTATCCAGGACCTGAGTAAGGGTGGATGTCAGATGCTTGCTCATATTGGAGTTTGTGTCTACATTGACCACCAAATGGAGTGGTGGCGACACGAGGTCATGGAGGATTTTCCTCCCTCGGGCTTGTGAGATGCTCCAAATAGCAAGGTTTCCTTATACTGGACAGGAGGAGTCTGGTTTGTTTGCTCCAGTGTCCCCCATATGGAAGATTTGCGTGCAGAGCTCTCCTGCATGGATGCCTGAAAAGCACAACTCCATTAACCACTGGATCTGAGGAACATGGCAGGTAGGGTGGCTCTGAGGCAAAGTTCCAAGCGACCTGAGTTGACATGGAGTTTCATGCTGTTGGATCACAGTGATGGTTTGTATCCAGGGATCGTTAGAATGTTGGGGAGGTCAGGGGCCATGCAGGATTCTCCTACACTGAGTCATGGACATAGCTACCAAGAACAAGGGATCCTTCTGGGGAGAGCAGGGGTTTTGTTGTGTGGCTCAAGGACCACATGTTGGAATGTAAATTGGTATTGGAGAACTTGCCTCTGGGGACAGGCCCCTAAACATCTAAACTAGGGTATCAGTGAAGTATTATAGTCATGGCAGGTTCAAACTTCTGACTCAGAGCCTTTGACTTGGATGTCTGCCTGGAGGCAGGGGCTCTTTGTGTGTCTGAATGTGCATTTGGGTCCAGAGCCTTCTTCGAAATTGAGGTGGGCTCAGGGGATGTTTACTTTGCTCCTAATCTTCAGGGTTTGGGCAACCGTGAAGGGCAGAGTTTCCTTTGGGAGCATAGGGACAGTAGTCTGGTGTGGCACCAGAGCCCCATCCTGGAGGGCATATGAACCAGTGCTTTGGGGACAGAAATCTGCAAAAGCAAACTAGGGTTAGAGTGAGGGCCGAGGTGATCACAGGCCCCATGTGCAAGGCCTGAGGGCAGCTCATAGAGTATTGAAATTAAGGTGTCATGGAGGTGGTAGCGCAGGCTTTTCTGTTGGGTGTGTGTCCAGGATGGTCGCAAAAGATAGGGGTGGCTTCATGAGGCCATGGGAAATTCTTCGTCTCTGGGTATTCTGCTCAGCTCCCAAGAGTTTGGTGTCTCTGGGGGAAGGGAAGACTATTGTTTTCCGTCTCAGAGGACACCCAAAGAGGGATTCCAGATACAGGTTCTGGGTCTGGGAGCCTGGAAAACACGAACAAGGGTGAGAATTTAGTCCTAGGAACCTGACAGTCCCACTCTGTGTGCTCCTCATCCAGCTACCGAGGGGTTTTGTTTGAAAGCAAGCTCACACTGAGGATCACAATGCCTGTTTGTATCCAGGGAGTCTTCCATGTGTGACCGTGGTTTCATGGGCCATGCAGCTGGTTCCCACTCAGAGGTTTGGGAAGGAGGAATACTCTTGTTTGTCAAGTTTCTGCATAGGCATGGATTTGATCTACGGTCTGAGACAGAGTTCTGAATATCCAGTTTGAGAAGAGATGTTGGTTTCAGGCCACAGGATGTCACACCTACAGGAAATGGGTTCCTCTCTCTGGATGGCTGACTGGAGGTCGTGGCTCAGGCTCTGTCAGACAGAGCCTTGGTGCCCATGGAAACCTATGATATTACAGTGTTGCCGAGGGCCATACAGGTAGATCCTCATGTGGGGTTTCTGGGAAGACTCACCAGGCACTTCTTCTTTCAATGGAGCAGACAGAATGCTGCGTTATGTCTCCAAAATTACCTATTAAGAGGGCTTGTGGACCAGGAGGGTGAAGATAGAATTGTAAACACAAGCTACTGTTAAATTCAGTTCCAAGCATAAGGCAATTCCAGTGTGCCGCAGCTGATTCAAGTTATCCAGCGCCCGAGTAAGGGAGGATGTCAGATGTTTGCTCACACTGCAGTTTGTTTCTATGATGACGGACAAATGGTGAAGTGGCGTCTAGAGACCAAGGAGGATTTCCCACTCTGTGGCTTGTGAGATGCTCCAAACAGCAAGGTTTCCTTCTACTGTACAGGGAGAGTCTGGTTTGTTTGCTTCCATATGTGTCCCCCATATGGAAAGTTTGGGTAGCAGAGCTCTCCGGTATTGATGCCTGGAAAGCACACCTCCATTGACCATTGCAGCTCAGGAACATAGCAAGTTCAATCTGGTAGCTCTGGAATGAAGTTCTAAGGGGGCTGAGTTGACATGGAGATTAATGCTGTTGGATCACAATGCTGGTTTGTATCCAGGGAGACATTAGAATGTTGGGGTGGTCAGGTGCCATTCAGGATTCTCCTACACTGAGTCTTGGACACAGCTACCAAGAGAAAGGTCTCTTTCTGGGGACAGCAGGGTTTCTGTTGTGTGGCTCAAGGACCACATTTTGGATTATAAGTTAGTATTGGATAACAAGCCTCTGGGGATAGGCACCTAAAAATCTAAACTAGGGTATTGATTAAGGCCTATAGTCATGGCAGGTTCAAATTTCTGTCTCAGGGCCTTTGATTTGGATGTCAGCCTGGAGGCAGGGGCTCATTGTGTGTCAGAATGCATATTTGGGTCCAGAGCTTTCTTCGAAAATGAGGTGGGCTCAGAGGCTTTGTACTTTGTCCTAATCTTCAGGGTTTGGGCAACAGTGAAAGGCAGTTTCGTTCAGGAGTGTAGGCACACTCGTCCGGTGTGGCACCAGAGGCCCCATTCTGGATGGCGTGTGGGCCAGGACTTTGGGAACAGAAATCGCAAACGCAAACTAGCGTTAGGGTGAGGTCCGAGGTGTTCACAAGAAAGATCAGCAATCCCTGAGGGCAGCTCATAGTGTATTGAAATTAAGGTGTCATGGAGGCAGTAGCTCAGGCTTTTCTGTCGCAGTTCTGTGTCCAGGATGGTCGAAAAGGTAGGGGTGGCTTCATGAGGCCATGGGAGATTCTTCATCTCTGGGGATTCTGCCCAGCTCTCAAGTGTTTGGTGTCTCTC